>NW_027506040.1:0-133231 GCF_021521415.1 Bidens hawaiensis
AATCATGTTTCTATTTATTTTTTATTCTAATCGGTTAGACGCCCTTTTACCTTGGAAACGCATACAATTACCTCATAAGGAGTTTGCCGTACCCACAAATGATCTAAATAATACTGTTGCTTTGGCTTTACTCACGTCAGTGGCATATTTCTATGTGGTTCTTACCAAAAAAAAAGGATTAGGTTATTTCAGGAAAATATATTCAACCAACACCAATTCTTTTACCTATTAACATTTAAAAGATTTCAAAAAGCCTTGTCACTTAGTTTTCGACTTTTTGGAAATATATTAGCCGATGAATTAGTAGTTGTTGTACTTGTTTCTTTAGTGCCTTCAGTGGTTCATATCCCCGTCATGTTCCTTGGATTATTTACAAGTGGTATTCAAGCTCTTATTTTTGCAACTTTAGACGCAGCTTAGATAAGTGAATCATGGGGAGGGTCACCATTGACTAGAAAGTTTTTTTTTTAGCCTAAGATAATGTGTGTGTGGCTAAAAAAATTTGACTTAGGGAATGAAAATATATAACTACACTATATACGATATATACGATCAAAGTAATAGGTGAATCATGGGGAGGGTCACCATTGACTAGAAAGTTTTTTTTTAACCTAAGACAATGTGTGTGTGGCTAAAAAAATTTGACTTAGGGAATGAAAATATATAACTACACTATATACGATATATACGATCAAAGTAATAAAAAAAGAAATATTACAACATTGATATTGGAGTAGAGAATTGAAAAAAAGGAGGATAGAGATCTCAAAGATCTTTTTCCTAAAATTCATGTTTGGTACATTTATATCATAATCATACATTTCCCTCAATGAATATCCGGTTTAGATTGGTCATCGAATTAATCTAAATATGCACTATTCGGAGTTGTAATTTGAAGAAAAAGTCTTGTGGTATTAATATGTATTATCAAATGTTATTACAAACAAGGATGTTATATAGAATGATTCCCCCTTTTCAGTTCATTTTATTCACCGACTGACCAAATGAAGATTGTACTAATAAATAATAAATTGTATGAACTTAAATCAGTCATATCAATTTCTATGCAACGATTCAGCCCAATCAGTTTATCCATTGATTATCTTATGAATTTAGGTTGCAGTATAATGATAAAAATGATAAATGAAGGGGAAAGGAAAGGATAATTGATAAAAAACGAGATTCATAAAAGGTTCGTAGAATGAAAAGATATTTTTGTTTCTGGCCCACCAAATACACCAACATGAAATCACCAAAATAGCCTCTATCAGTTTTCTCCTCTTTAACAATACCGATAGATCCAAAGTTGTACAGATGAACTCCATCGGTAAACAACCTAATATCAATGGAATTTTACACCAAAGGACAATTTGTGCCCAAACGAGTCTAGCAAGAGAACATACAACGAACATATGGTCCGTGGTTTTCAAATGACTGCCACAGATGTGCTCATACTTGATGAAACCGACACGCCCCGCGCCCCGCTTTGATAAGGCGTCTAAAGTTAGGATTTTCTTTGTTGAAGCCCTCCAAGCAAGAAAGTTCACATTTTTGGATAACCACTTAAAACTATTGTTAAACTTTGTTTGTTGAATTATTTATTATTTAGAGAGAGTTAACTATATGAATGATGTGTGTTCTGTTCATGTATCGAATAAGTTTGAAATTTTGAAACATTAATTGAACTTATGGTTGGTGGGGAGATGAGACCCAAATGTTTGATTCCCTAATTATTATCTCAATTATATATTGTCTTATTCTTATTATTTTTCAAGTAACATAATTGAGCAAACTTATCATATAACATACTACAAATAGTTTATTCTAATGTTTTTGTACTAAAAAGTATAATTATTTTTCTTTATTTATATAAATTTTGTACGAAATAGCTTTAGAATTTTAGAGTGCAACTTGTATTAAACAAAAAAAATATGTTCAATTACTTTTTCTTAAAATAAACTGAAATATAGTTAATATATTATTGTACTAAACTAAGTTACTTTAAATCTTGGTTGATTTTGGAGAATACAATCTTCTTGGTGGATAGAATAGTATGTTATGTAACTTTTCATTAGCAACTATTGGATGTTTTAGTCCGATTACTAATTATGTACAAAAATATATATTCTTGATACTTTACATTTTCCTTCAAAACTCTATTTCATATCAAATATTCAATATACTAAACTTTAAGGTGAGGGGATGGATTCGGGATGGTTATGAGCAAGTTTTAACAACATTGAGATGGGTTGAGTTGGAAGGTGAGAGATTGTGAATCGGGAGAAGAAACAAAGGAAGAAAAGAAGTAGGATGATATATGGCATGGTGATAGAAGAAGGAACACCACACTCCGTTAGTCATTTTCAGTGCCGTATCAGGAAGTCGCATTTGGAGGTGGAATTGGTATGACTCTGTTCATCCTTATAAAGGTTATTTGATTCGGACTTTGAGTTTCGAGTCAAATTAAATATCAGATAAACATAAAGGGAAAGACAGTGAAGTAAACAATTATATAAACGTCTTATATTTTAGAGTTCCAACAAGAAAATAGAAATGTGTTTATGATATCGTAATTTTATATTTCAGGTATATAATTTATCAAAATTACTCTTACTCAGTATACCTTATTGGTTTTATGTTTTATTGAGTTGTACTATTTGCTTGGTGGTTTGTACCATAAGTCTCAATTTTATTTTATCACACCCCAACTAAAGGCGGCGGAACATGCCGAGGTGTAACGATTGCCCATAAGCACATGACACTATTTAAAGAGACAATATTAAATAAACTCATTTCATTTCACAACATCAAAAATGCCACATAACAATATTCATAAGACAAATACAACAAAACGTAGCGAATCATATATTGTTCGTTTTGCTAATAACCTAAAGGTATTTGTGACGTTTTCTCCACAAGCTCGACTCAACCAAGATGCAAACCTGTAACATTTCATAAATAAAGTTTATCAGTAAAAAGGTTGGTGAGCAATTCATAAGTTTGAGCATATAAATATATAGTAAGAAAGATCCACAAAACTCGTATACGAAACAATAAATAAAAGCAATAATTTGGATAAAATCGCTAATCGATTTATGTTAGCGACACCTAACTATAAGGGGATGCCAAATAGTCTAGGGTTTTATAGTTATCGTTAATTGCATTACGTTAACAACACCTTGCTACAAGAGGATGCCAAGTAGTCTAGGATTTATAGATCAACCAACCAAAGGCGATAAACACATAGGCATATAATCATAGAACACCAAATCGAGCAAGTATTTAAGTAAAGTATACAATAAAGTTTGTGGTTTAAGACCCAAGTATAAAACATTTAGTTTAGATATGATGAAACGTCACCCCCAAAATAAAAGATAGAAAATGAGGTATGAAAGTACTCACGTTCAAGTATAAAACTTGATCGGCAAAAGATGAATAATCGGGTGGTTGGAGTTTAACGAGCAAGGCCTAAATAAAGGTAAAAGCCTTGAATTAGAAATGTTGTTTTGGAAATTCTTTAAAATAAAAGACAATGAGTGTAAATAATTAAAGTAAGGGTTTAAAATGTAACTATTAAAGAATTTATAATAATAACCCTTTAAAAATGTAAGTTTGCTCGGAACCAAGTTAAAGTATCTAACCTTATTATTTACTTAACCTATGTTAAGTAATAAGGTGGGTAAAATGCAAGAATACAAGTTACTTTGGGACAAAGATACTAAAATGAGTTTTAATGAGTATTCGGGTTGTTGGTTCGGGTCTTGACAATTGGTCAAACCCAAAGTCAACTTTTCAAAATATTAAATGTTATGAGGTAACTCATAAAAATTAAGTAAGACTTAACCAAGTATGTAGATCTATTGTTTTAGAACTAACAACGTACGGTAAGCGAGTGTTCGGCTTTGTCGGTCCAAACCTTGTAATGAGATCAAGTTGGATCCAACATTTCCAAGTACTTAATAAAATAATTAAAATCAGTTTGTAAACTATTTTTAAAGGAATATATAAGTCTTGAAAGCTAAAAACACATTTGTGTGTCTTAAGCGAGTAAGAATCGGTTTGGTTCGGTTTCCATCTCTCAAATAGTTCATTGATGGTCTCCACATACCCAAATATCCAAGAACTTGTATAATAATTTATAAATGAAGAAACTTAAGTTTTACAACCAAAAGTTAACAATAAAGTCCTTTAAACAAAAGTTCGGTTTTGGTTCGGTTTCCATCTCACAATAAGTTCATAGATGAATTCAACATGCCCAATATCAAAGAACTTGTAAAAATGATTTTAGAAAGAAAAAAATACAAATTTTGTCCTTTTGAATATCCAAAATTATGAAATGGGTCCTTTGCGAAAATGAGTTTCAGTTTTTATCCTTTATTTGGGTTTTTGTCTCGGTTTTAGTCCTTTATACTAACGAGTGTTAAGTTTTCCAATTAAGTCCTTTACACTAACGAGTGTTAAGTTTTCCAATTTTTATACTGAGAACCAATCACCGGATCACTGACTGGGCCCGCCATTAAATATTGTGCTAATAGCTGGGACTGGCTTGCATTGGGTAGGTGGCCTCAGATGGTTTAAACAGTGGAAGCTATGCCCCCCTTTGAAGGTTTAAACTTGGTGTGAAGAACGCAAAAGTGGTTTGGATTCTTTTATGTTTTTGAAAGGATGATTACATTTTGGGCTGAAGTGGTTTGAACACCATACAAAATATTTTGGTTTCCCATGATTCGTTAAAGGATTCCGATATCATCTTTTAGATTATTTATTGGAAGTCTAAAATTACAAGAGCTTAAAGTGTGAGCAAATTAATAAAAAAGATTCATTCTGGTCTTGTTGTTGTTGATGAAGGGTTATAATAAGCATCAGAAATGAAGATGGAGTGGACGGTCTGGAGTTGGAACATCAGCCGCTGGTTAAGCAAATTGAACAGCAGCCGGAGGTTTCCATGGTGTGGGTGGTGGTTGACTAAGTTGGTTAAGCAAAGAACCAAATCTTTTATGTTATCACACAAATAGTCCTTCAAATGGTTAGAAGACTAAAATGCCATCATGTGCAGTGCACATGTGACGACTTAACTGGAACACTTAACACGCTAGTGTAAAGGACTAAAACCGAGGCAAAAACTCAAATAAAGGATAAAAAGTGAAACTCATTTTCGCAAAGGACCCAATCCATAATTTTGGATATTTAAAAGGACAAAATTTGTAATTTTCTCTTTTATAAACTTAAATCTAACATAAAACATGTTTAAAACAATTATTTAACAAAACTAGTAAGCAAGTTCGGTTTACGGTTTGAACAATTTACGGTTAAACCGAGGTTAGTCTCTACAAACCCACACCATGGAACTTCATAAATATGACAAACAAACTAAAAAGAGTAGAAGTTAGTCATGGTTAGTATGTGCAACAAGTTATAAAAGTGTATATATATCAAGGACCACGAAAGTCCTACATGCAACATTGCCTTACGAAGTCCGAAACTTAACCAACCGGAGTCAGAAGTAATTACCAAAGGTAACATGGGGTGTGTATATATGTTGTACCACCATAATCAAGTGTTAGTAAGGTTAGATGAACAAGTTAGAATGAAAGATTAAACTCGGTTTGACATTTGGAAGTCAAACCTTCAAGAACATAAAGAAAATAGACAGAATTAAAAATTTTGTCCTTTAAAAAAGCCAAATTACGTTTCGTGTCCTTTTTTTAGTTTCCTTGCAGGCAGTGTACTTTAAACTTTTTTTTTCTACACGTTATGTCCTTTTACGCTAACTGGGTTAGAAAAACTCAGTTAAATACCCTCACGTGAGGTGCATGTGAGGGCATATTGGTCTTTTTGCCTACCCTGCAACTTCTTCTTCTTATTCTTCATTTTGCAGATCTTTACCTTCCCCTCCTTTCTCTCTTATTTCTCTCTCTACGCCACCACCATCACCATACCACAACCACTCCGCCCATGGATATCCTCAAACACCATCACCACCACCACCACCGCTCCAGCTCCGACCACTCCTATGACGCAGACGCCGCCACAGCTCTGCCACCAGCCACTCTGACCATGAATTAAGATCTGCGATTTCGATTTTTCAGATCTGCGACCACCAACCACAGCTCCGTACACCGCCGCCACCAACCACTCCGGCCACCACCATAGCTCCGCCACCACCGCTCCATCTCCGTCACTGCTTATTCGCCACCACCACAGCTCCGCCACCACCGCTCCATCTCCGTCACTGCTTATTCGCCACCACCACAGCTCCGCCACCACCGCTCCAGCTCCGACCACTCCTATGACGCCGACGCCGCCTCGGAGTTTGTGTTTCATGTTGCGCCTCCACCGGAGAATCATGCTGAGCTTGACCTTACTCTCCGGTTGTAATCGTATTATTATCTCCTATCGATGTGGGTTTTTATTAATATTGGTCTTCAAGGGGTTTTGTTTGACTTAAAGGGGTTTTGCTTGCAGGTACAGACGAAAAGACCAATATGCCCTCACATGCATCTCATGTGAGGGTATTTAACTGAGTTTTTCTAACCCAGTTAGCGTAAAGGACATAACGTGTAGAAAAAAAGGTTTAAAGTACACCGCCTGCAAGGAAACTAAAAAAAGGACACGAACCGTAGTTTGGCTTTTTTTAAAGGACAAAATTTGTAATTCTGTCAAGAAAATAACAACCTTGAATCTATGGAGTTTTGAGAGAGAAATTAGAGATGAGCAAGTGTAAAATGAATGAGATTGGTGTGTATATATAGGGTAAGGGTCAAAGTTCCTTTGCAAGGTTCTCTTTCATGTTTGCATGTAAATGGGTATGTTTAAATGGTCAAACAATGCATACTAAAACAAATATAAAATCCAATATTTTATATATTTTAAATGACAAAAAAATCCAATATTTGAAATGTTCGGGTTACAAACGGGTCAGGTTTACATGATAAACGAATACAAAAACTAATACAAATAGGACCCGAAATTGACGAATGTCACATATTTCCTTACACTTTAATGAGTATTATATTTCTTTCCTTCAGTATTAATAATATTATGGTTTATTATATTATTATTTATTAAAAGACTTATACTTTATAAAATTTATAATTATTCATTATTATTATATTATTATTGTTATTATATACTATACTAATTCCAAACTGATTGAATAATGTTCTTTACCGTTTTGATTTAATGATTCGTTCCTATGTTTTGCATTCTTTACAAATTCGACTTATTTATTCTTTCCTATGCTTTAATTTTCAACCTAATTTCTGTGAGTTAATGAGTTTAAATGATTACATTTTTACGTCTATTTTGAATTCCATTTAACAATTTCATTGCAACGCATGAATCTTCAAAAAAAAAAAAAAAAGAACTAGTTTATTATTAATCATGTGTGGACATCCCAAATTACTATGTCCCTACATTGTTTATATAATTTATTAATTTGTTAAAACAAAAGTAGAGACATAAACATAATCATCAGTAACATGGGCTCTGACAAACAAGTCCAAGCCCATAGAAGTTAGAACCCTAAACTTCCGCTACACAATAACATTAACATAACACTCCAAAAAGTAGCCGTTAAAACAAAATGGAAGAAACAAATTCAAAAACCCAGTTGACGATCATCATCATCAAAGCTTGAAAAATGGTGGATGAAGAGCATAATCGGAAGTGTTTATTGAGCCCTGGGTTTAGATCTGTGGCCGGTTGGGACGAAGAGACTCTGTTAATGGCTTCCAATGATACTACTCATTCCAAACCCAAGAGACGATCCGACCCCTTGTTCAAATCCCCACCTAGTTTTTCCATAAGGTATCACTACCAAACCCTCATTTTGTATCCGTCAAATTGGATTTTAATAATCTCAACTGACCGCCCGATAATAATCCAACTGAGTTTGTTCCCACTGTTGGTCCCAAATTGTATAAAATCTACTCTAATTGGTCCTCCCTTATTAAAAAAAAACCCTATAACATCGGTTTGAAATTCGAAAATAGCTTAATAACGCAAAGTTTTTTTTAACTGAGGACGAATGAGAGTAGATTTGTTACAATTTGGGACCACAGGTGGGAATAAACTCAGTTGGGATTATTATCGGCCGATGACATTTAGTTGGGATTATTAAAATCCTATATGCCTAAATTATTTTAATTGGTGTATGTGATGTGATATTCAGAAAACGGAGGGATCAGCGGCCGAGTCCAGTTTCAAAATTTGTAGTAGCTCTTGAAGGTTTGTTGGGTTAAATTATTAGAGCTTTGATTTGTTTTTTTATCTATTTAATAATTGAGCCCTAATTTTGGTGTGATGTGTTAATAGAAACTTTAGATGAGAAGAAAGAACAGAAGGTTGGTGTGGAGGTTGATGGGAAAAAGTTGGAGAAATCTAATGAATCGAGCTCTGGAAACGCTTTGATTTCGTGCATCGATCGGCTTCGTGAAGAACTCTCGTGTGCGGTAAGTGGTATTCAATTATGTCTTATTTTAATGAATTGATAGAGTAAAATTTGATTCCGTGTTTGTTATATTTACAGATTTGTTTAGATGTTTGTTTTGAACCGAGCACCACTCCTTGTGGACACAGGTAATTGCTTCATCAATTAATGAAAATCCCCAAATTAAGTTAGGGTTCGATTTCAAATTTTGATTTTGAAATTTGTAGTTTTTGTAAGAAATGCCTGAAATCTGCTGCTGAAAAATGTGGCCAGCGTTGCCCAAAGTGCAGACAACTTATCAGGTATTACAGTACACCTTTTTTTTATGAAACAGATTATCAATTTTATTTTTAGTAAAGCATTCATGGTCGAAACCTTGAGTTTGTTGCAGTAATGGGAACTCTTGCACCATTAATACAGTTCTATGGAACACGATACAGCTCTTGTTTCCAGAAGAAATAGAGGCAAGAAAGGTGGTGACGAGAGGTTCAAAGAGGGTTGAATCTCATAGTGTAATTCATGCCAAAAATAATGATCATAATTTGAGGAATCGGAGTTATTTTCGGCCTGCTTCTGTGGTGTTACTGAACAGCAGAGAAGTTCATGGGGATGCTGCTTTAGCTCTGAGATTGCAGCGAGAGGAGTTAATGGGAAGGTCTGTTGAAGAAGCTTATAGTAATCGGAGGACAACAATGGTATCAAGAATTTGTAACCTTCGTTGGCTCTAGATTTATGCTTGTGTTAAGGGTTAAGGGACACAATTGCTGTGATAAAACTGGTATATGTTGCTGGAATGTTCTCTGTTTTGGGGTTTCTGATGTGTTTGAACTTTGAACTGATGGTTTATTCAATTTTAAATTGCATCAAAACGGTTTTTTTAATTGTTGATAACAAACCAATCTGTACTGCAGCAGGCTAGACCACTTTTATGTGTATCAATGTTGACCAACCTGTTAACAATGCGTGTTTAAATTCTTTGAGTTAAATGTTTTATCTTGATTCAGTTTGAAGAGTTTATGTTAACAACATACATACAACTCATTTATGATTTATTTGCCGTTCAAAAATAAAAATTATGATATATATTTGCAATGTCTTAAATTCATTGTTTCAAAAGAATTCACTTTTGTAAGAAAATAAAATTTACCAAGATAAAAATGTGTTCGAAACTTTGGCCATGTGGTTTCTTGATAAACATTTTTTTGTAAATCTCCAATTATATATTGTATATGGACATAGTATTTTATCATTTTAGTCTGTAATCTTCTAGAAAGTGTATTATTTTTCTCTGAACTTAACAAATAAAGTACAAACTACATCAATTAAAACAGCCTCCTAACCTTAGCCACTTCACCCAAAACTAACAAACATTTAAACCCCAACACAAGTTGGCAGATTCATTCAATATCGTCCATCACTACAAATGTTACAATATTGTTACAAGAGAAGACCAAACATGTCCCACTATCAATCAACAAATATAACCTAACATAACCTGTGTATCACAAAAAAAAACTCATAATAGTAAAGCCGACACCTTATGTATATATCCATCTGTATACTAATACGAGAACTCATGACCTCTAAGTGAAATATACTTTTTAACCCAAATAGCAATATCTTCTGCACACACTTGCGCTTCAGGTGTTCTAAGAAGCATATCAAGAGTAGCAAACTCATGCACACAATCCTTATAATCCAAAACCGGTGCATCAACATTAACCTTCTTCAGTTCCTGCGCGTATGCAATAGCACGGTCCCTCATCCAATCGTGTTCTGCAACAACCGTTAATGTAGGTGGCATTCGTTTCAGAGGGGGGCCATCTCTGTTAGGAATAAGAGGATTGGCTGCAGGGTGGTCCAGGTCAAACTGGTCTTCTGGCAGGAAAAGTTTCCATGCAAGTATGCTCATCGACTTGTCAAAGAAGTAAGAGTTTGATAGTTTAATCTCCGAATGCGTGGGAGTATTTCCAATAAAGAAGGGGTACATTAACACTTGAGCTACTACTTTAACAGGGTCCAGTAAGGTTCCAGATTCAACTGCTTTGCGAGCCACATAATCAGCAATGTTTGCACCACAACTCGCCCCGAGAAGAACACATCTATATGCAATATTAGTTAGTTAGTTAAACTTTATACTAACTCCATTACAGCGATATGTTCGCCTTCAATATTTTAATTTAGCGTGTAATACCTAGATTTTTAATCAACACACCACCTACACTTCCTAATAACAAGGTTAACACTCCATACATTGCATAATATGAAACATGAAACAATATTGATAACTACAGTGCTAGCTAAACTAATAACATGACCAAAAAAAGGCGGATTACAGGCTACTTATTTCATTTCTTATAACTAAAGATTCAACTATTAAGTTAACTATTAGGACAAGATAATAATCTACCTGGTTGGATCTCCATGTGCAGCAAGCCAAGGCTCCACTAAAGAAGCCCCAAACGCATCCGCAATATGCCCTTGAACATCCGCCTTCCTCGAATCCACCTTCTTCCCCAACGACTTCCCACACTCAGCCAAATTCGCCTGCTTGGCAAGCCAATGCATCACCTTCATCCCATCCTCAAACGCAGCCGGATACCGATCCTCAGGCGCCAGCCTGTACCCAACAGCTATCACAATCACATCACACACCTTCGCAATCCTCCTACAAAAAAAATCATTCGCCGCTGAATCACAGCTTCCCGCAACAAATCCCCCGCCGTGAAACTGCACCATCAGAGGCAGCTTCCGGCATTTACGATTAAACGGAGAGTATCCACTATACGCACCAACCTCATTACTCACAACGGCATCGTCCGTACTAAAACCGATACTATAACTACTCCTCCGATTACTCGAAACAGCTGACACATTATGCGTAGCGTAACTGTTCCGCCGAGAGACAACGCCGTTGCCGGAATTGGTACGGAGGAATCTGGAATCAAGTTCAGATCCGTTACTGTTACCTCTAACCCTAGCAGTGTCGGAATGGAGACACGTGTCCGGGAGGAATATTCGAACAGAGAGACAGGAAGACGGATCGATGTGGATGTCTTTGGTGGCAACGCCGTCGGTAAAGGAGGGATTAGCGGCGGCGATGGTTTCTTCAGGACGACAAGTGACGCCGAAAGAAGTGTTAGTGTTGTTGTCGGTGGTTAAATGGATTCGGTTGTGTAAGCGTCGTTTGAGTATTAATTTGAATAAGAGGCTGTATAATTTAACAGCGACGCTAGGCATTTCTTCCTTCTTCGCAAACCCTGGATTAGATTAGATTAGATTAGATAGAGAGTTGTAATTGCAAGAGTTAGAGTTAAAACACAATGTGGAAAGAGTTACCAGATCCAATTGAAATTGAAATTGATTGATTCCAATTGTTGAGTGATGAATCTGAAGGTTACTTCAATGGATGATGATGATGATGATGATGATGATGATGGAACATTTGGGCTGTGTTGGATTTTGGTATTTTATGGGATTTATTTTTGTTTTTATTTTTATTTTAAATTAGCTAGTGAGAGATCAAGTTTTGTTGGAACGGTAAACTCACTTCCGCGATTTGAACTCTTAATCTGAGACGTCCTTTATCATACATGTATTGTAAGGAAGAGTGCGATAACATAACCTACATAAAGTAAAAGGCTTCATGTCTGGCAAAATTGCGAGTACAACTGGCATGAAGATCATCGTTACCTAGAAAACAAGTTATTAGATAATGTTTTAAAAATCATAATGGTAATTAAAAGATACTATTTATTAGGGTATTGGTTGGATCGGTTAAACCTGACTAAAAAAACTTTAAAGGTAAGTTAAATAACGCAAGTCCATTTCTTTGCCATAGTTATGATTCCTTGCCCAAATGTGTAGCAATAAACTATTAGCCCCTCCTACAAGTCTAAATTTTTCTTTGAAAGCTTGGATTTAATTGTAATCACAACTAGGAAGTCGCTAGCTCCGACAGATAACTTATCTAAAAGGCAATTTCATTGAATAATAACCAAGTTTCAAAGTGTTCCAATTAGGTCACTTAACTTTAAAAAGTGTTCCAATTAGGTCACTCAATTTTCATATTTTATTAAATTAAAGTATCTAACATGTTTTTTTAACGATTTTATTTTTTGCTTCACATAGAAAATCTTTTTATCTTTATTTTGATGTTGACGTTGAGTGGCGACGTGAATTTTATTTTTTATTTTTGAATTTTAATATAATTAACGTTAATTAATTTTTTAAAAATATAACTACATATATTGCAAATTCCGACCCTCAGATCTTATCCTCCATTTCTTTCTTAACAAACAAAAAAATCGGTGAGACTCGATTTGAAGATTTAGTGACCTGATTTGAGAAAAATATGCATGAGTGACCTAAGTGGAACACTTTTGAAAGTTGGTTACTATTCTATGAGATATTCCCTTAAATATTATTAAAGTCTTAAAAGTTATTCAAGGAATTAGATACCCTCCCTCAATTATTATTATTATTAGTTGTTTTGGATAAAAATCTGCTAAGGATCAAGTATCCAAATCTGTTATGTGAGGTAAGGTGCTAACTCGTTAATGACAAGTACGTAATGGTAATATTGGTGAACACAAAGGTTTGATCACGAGGGAAAAAGCCCTTAACCAAGATAGTCTTACTTCGGTCAAAATTTATCAAGGTAATCTTTGGTCGAATCTCATCAATCAAGGATTAATTAAGTAATCGTTGGTTGAATCTTTTCGGTCAAGGATCAAGAAGGTAACCTTTGGTCGATGAGTATGTGATTATCGTGGTCTCCGGGACAAAAAAACCCCGGACGGTGAAAACTATCACCGTCGATTATATTGATAATCAAAGGTGGTTACAAGTGTTATGGAGTTGTTGATCAACGATTACAAACGAGCTAAGTGTGTGTGAAATTACAGAGAATTTGTGAGCTAAAATCTGCAGTAGTAAAGCTAGTGAACCGTGTGTGTCCTGGGGTTGATCACAACTCAAATATTTATAAAGAAAAAATAAAATAACTAACTAACAATAACTCCTAAAATCCGCAAGTCCTCCACTAGCCACTCCTATCACTTTGACCACGTGCCATAGAAGTCCAGTAGCGAAATAAGTGGAACAATAAGTCTAGGAGCTGTTAATGTTGATAAATATCAACATTCATATGAGAAACAACCGTTAACAGCACCAAATACCGATAGGTGGTAGACCAGGTCTTCTAGCCGTTACACTTGATAAATATCAGCCTTCATATAAGAAACAACCGTTAACAGCACCAAATACCGAGGATACATGATCCTGACATAGCTCTGGAACTCTTCAGAAGGATAATTGACCCAGACACGTCTTCAAGAATAACATATCCTCAGTACTCAGTTATTTGTGACACAACAAGAAGTCCTATAAATGCGCCATTATCCCCACTAAACGTGTTACAACCATTTGACCATGTGCTGAAGGTGCCTTGTAGCGAAATATTAGGTAGACCACGTCCTATAGCCGTTATACCTATTGACGGGTGCATCGGAGGATGACCCGTAAGTGTGCTTAAATGATATAAAAATCTATGCATTAAGTGTTAATTTCATGGGAACTAGATAACTACTATTGTGTGGTTATTTTCAGGTATGAGGAGATAGAGGATGAAATCACAAGAACGTGGGCGAAAACAGCGAAGAAAACGGAGTTGAAACGAGAAAGATATGAGGAAAACAAGAAATTGAGCAACTGTTCCACCATGGCCCACGGTCAACCCAGCTCAAAAACATCAGAATCCACCGTACCGTGGCTTCCTTGGTCACCATAATTGGACCATGGGCCACGGTGTGAACTATGGGCCACGGTCCGCGCCGTAACTGCCAATTTACCTTTGTTTTTATTCTGTTTTTTGGTGTCTTTTCACCTATCTTTTCATTCTAAACAACCTAGGGACGAATTTATGAGAGCAAGAACAAGACTTTGGTGATTATAATCATTTATTTGGGTTTATGATCCGTTCGATTAACCTAATTGATGTGATGATTAATCAAACGATGCGTGGCTAGTACTCTTATTGTTCTCTCCCGAATTGTAAGGTTTTCTACTAGGATAATTGTTAATCGTTTATGTTATTGGTGAGATAGTATTGTGATCATTTGATTATTGTGCTATGGTGATTGCGTGTTTGTTTTGTAATTGTTAGTATGGTATAATTCGTGTTCTTGACTATCCGTTCTTGGTGCCATAGGCAATCGAGATTTAGTAGAAGAGAATTAGGGGTTAGCAATACTAAACTGAGTATTGAGTGACAACCTTGCGTTTTCTAATCCAAGTACTTAGTCCTCGCTTATCACATCCAAACGCATTTTCACGAATTACAATTGTGTAATTCACCTCACAAGTAAACATTAACTTTATTAACATTGGAAACCTGAAATCGGGAGAGAGCATTCTTTCTTATATTGTTTAAAACTCGTTTATTGTTTTAGTTAATTTTGTTAATAAAAATCAAACAACCAAATCATTGAATTTACATTTTGCACTTAGATTAATTTAGATTAATTTTATAGCTACTCAGTAACGCATTTTCCACAAACTCCCTGTGTTCGATACCCACTTACTGCTATCTATTTAGTTGTATTTGGTTTATTTTTGAGTGAGTCTTCGACCTCACGTCACCTATCAAATATTAACCTACACATGAGAAACAATCGTTAGTAATACCAACTACTGAGGATCCTTGATCCTGACAGGATCTGTCTAAGGATAACTGATCCTAGAACATATGTCAGGATAACGTATCCACAGTGTCAAATTTCTGTGCCCTAACACTAGTATAGCATCCGTGTTACACACGAGTGGAAAGATTTAAAACGTCATATATATGTATATAATATAAATTAATGCAAATGTCACTTTTATTAAAAAAAAATAATTTTACATGAATTATAAGACATGATATTTTTTTAAAAATTCAAATACAACAGCGTACAAAGGCTAACAAATATACATGAAAATTCAAACATTTTTATAACCTATACCATCAATACAAAATGTCTTGTCTTAATTAAAACTTAATCATATAATGAAATCAACATCCAAAGTGCTTGTTGCATGATGTATATAAAAATATACATCTTTTTAGTATCAAATAATCTATTAAAACTGCAACTTTTATCAAATAATATAGTTCAAATAGTATAGTTCAAATAACTACTTATCATGTTAAAATGTATTTTCAGGTAAACCCGGCCTCAAACGAAGAAACAAACGAAAAACCAAAAAAAAAAATCAAAGAAAACCCAAGAAAACCGTGAAACACGCCCCCAGGCCTCATGGAACACGCCCCCATGCTGTTCTGTGCAAGTAAAGACAAAAATCTGCAAGAAAAGACAAAATACTGGACAACTGGAAACGGGACCGTGCCCTAGAAGACACGGGGCCGTGGTCACCTTTCAAAAAAGACAAAAGAAAATATAAAGAGACACAAAAAACACGGGGTCGTGCCTTATGAAGCACGCCCCCGTGGTGAGTCATCATTTACGATCTGACATAGCATTAAATGTGAGAGGACAGGTGGACACGGGGGCGTGCCTCCTTTACACGGGGTCGTGCCTGATCACCCAGACTGCCTATAAATAGTGGGGCATGTTGCATGCAACAAGTGTGCTTGAAGAAGATTTCTATACAAGTTTCATTTATATAAACACCCACTTTACACTCATATTGAAGGTCTTGTGGAGAGTTTGAAGGCTTGGAGGCTATCATCATCATCATCATCATCATCATCATCATCATCATCCATCACCATTGAAGAAGGAAGATTCATCCACATTTGGTTAGATTGTTCTAGTTTGATCATGTGTTTGTTATCTTCATCTCTTTTGATGTTCGTAGTCATGCTCATTATGAGCTAAACTCCATTTACCATCTAATATTTATGAAGAAGTTTTGTTCCACTTAGTGAGTATATTAAATATGTGATTTAGTTTAGTAAAGTGCATGGTTATTTTGCAATTATCCTTTGATGAAAAATGTTTTATCACTTTAACTTAATATATCAAGGTTGATGATTAACAATCATTCATGATTCACTCATGTTCTTGGAGTAGAAATGGTAAAAAGAATACCTTGATAACTTATTCAAGATAAAACATGGATCCTTGTATTGTACTTACAAATGATGAGATATATGCTATGATCTATTTCTCTAGTTTTGATAATTCTGAAATAACATTGTTAACACGATTGCTTAGGTTATCATGCTAGTTAAAGAAATCATATGTTAAAGAAATGTGTAATTATAACCTACTTAAATTAACTTAGGGGAGGTTGTGTGACTAAACTATAACCACCCGAAGTTGTTAGAATTGATATTTGAGAAATCAAAGGCAATCCTAATATTTCTACTTTACTAAACTACTTGCCTACTTAAATTGGCATTCTCGTGGTAGTATGAGATTAAGCAATGGTGGACTTGAAAATATGTTGCGTACTTTCTTTTATGTCATAGAATATGTTCACTTAGAAATGAGGGGATATTCTATCATATATTATTAGGGCAAGTTTGTCACTGTTAGGGCATGAATTTTATGCTGAGGATCCTTAATCCTTAACTATCTTATGGATAGAATATCCTTGAGATATGTAACAGGTTATAAAGGATCAATGATCCTCGGTATTATTTGTTTACTAATGATTGCGTTTAGTATGGTGATGTGTTAGACAGGTATAACAATTTTAAGGCGTGCTTCCATAAATTATCCTCATGGAGTATTCTCTAGCTGGAGTATGGATCCAGGATCGTCACTGAACTTAGCTAGTAAAGGACGACTTCGTGTGAAGATTGATGTTTAATTGTCAACAACGGCTCTTAGACTTGTTCTTCCACTTATTTCGCTATTGGACTCTTATGGCACGTGGTCAAAGTAGTGGGAGCGGCTAGTGGAGGACTTGCGAATTATTAGGAATTGTTGTTAATGATATTTTCTATATAATTATCGAGTTATGATCGATTAGAAAACACTTGTACACACACGCACCCTAGAGCAGAAGCATCAATCTCTCTACTCACTAGCTTATTTTGTAACATCGATCATAAACTCCACAACACTTGTAACTACCTTTTACTATTAATAAACTTGACGGTGATAGTTTTCACCGTCCGAGGGTTTTTTGTGCCGGAGGTTATAATAATCACGTACCATCCGACCAAAGATTACATTGTTAATCTTTGACCGAAGAAATTCGACCAAAGATTACCTTGCTAGTTTTTGACCGAAGTAAGATTATCATAATCAAGGGTTTTTTTCCTCGTGATCAAATCATTGTGTTTGTTAGGGCACGGAAATTTAACACTGTGGATACGTTATCCTGACATACGTTTTTGGATCAGTTATCCTTAGACAGATCCTGTCAGGATTAGTGGTCCTCAGTACTTGGTATTATTAACAATTATTTCTTGTGTGTAGGTTGTTATTTAATAAGTATAACGGCTCCAAGACTTATTCCACCAGATATCTCGCTATTGGATTTGTCAAACATGTGGTCAAATGGCTGTAACACGTTTAGTGGGAGAAGTGGCGGATTTATAGGACTTCTTGTTGTGTCATAAATAACTGAGTACCGAGGATATGTTATTCTTGAAGGCATGTCTGGATCAATTATCCTTCTGAAGAGTTCCAGAGCTATGTCAGGATCATGGATCCTCGGTATTTGGTGCTGTTAACGGTTGTTTCTTATATGAAGGCTGATATTTATCAAGTGTAACGGCTAGAAGACCTGGTCTACCACCTATTTCTCAGCCTGAGTGATGGAGCACGTGGTCAAAGTTCCTGTTACGATTACATTCAAGATAAAGGCGGATTTTTAGGAAAATTAGTTAATAGTCATTAATATTAATAACTCCATTGAGTTATTATCTTTGATATATAATGGAGATTATGATCAGTTAGAAAACACATGTAGTATCACACACACTAGAGCAGAAACAAGCATTCCCTCTACACTAGCATACTTTGTAATCTCGATCATATACTCCACCGCATTTGTAACCACCTTTTGTTTATCAATATAATCGACGGTGATAATTTTCACCGTCCGGGGGTTTTTTGTGCCGGAGACCACGATAATCACATACTCATCGACCAAAGGTTACCTTGTTGATCCTTGATTGAAGTGATTTGACCAAAGATTAGCTTATTAATCCTTGACCGACGTCATTTCTTCAAAGATTACCTCGATAAGTTTTGACCGAAGTAAGACTATCTTGGTTAAGGGCTTTTTCCCTCGTGATCAAACCTCTGTGTTCACCAATATTAAGATTACTCATTTGTCATTATCAAATTAGCACCTTACCTCACTTAACAGATGTGGATACTTGATCCTTAACAGATTTTTATCCAAAACAATTTGGCGCCCACCGTGGGGCAATTGGTGCTATAATCCATATTATTCTTATCATTCTCAACTCTTTCATACCCATATCACTATCAATGGCCTCTCAATCAACCTCTGCTTCATCAACCATGCCGGGTACGGTTCCTCTCTCATCAAGGACTTTGCCACCGATGCCTCCGCCAATCACGGGAACGCAACGGCCTGCTGCTGGGAGCAAGACGCAACTACCAGTCTTCCAGAGCTCCAAAACCGCTGCTGCTGCCCCGATGGTTAATACTAACAGTGATGTTTCATCTATGTTTTCGCAGGTTAAAGCATACATGGATCACTAGAACAAGAAAAATCAGAGGATCCTCCGTGAGATAGAGGATCTCAAGAAGAACAAGAGGCTAGCAGGGGATCTTACCCCCCCTGATGCCAAGGATGCTGGATTTCACCAGTCCAGAATCCATGGCTCAGTTCTTTCAAGGATCATATATCCTTCAACAGGGGTCCATGGGTCAACAGACTCAAGGATCCTCGCTATTTCAGCCAGGATCATCTATCCTTCAACAGGGGTCCGTGGGTCAACAGACTCAAGGATCCTCGCTATTTCAGCCAGGATCATCGATCCTTCAACAGAGGTTCATGGGTCAGCAGAATCAAGGATCCTCATATTATCGTCAAGGATCAGCCATCCTTCCACAAGGATCCTACAGTACCCAACCTCAAGGATCATTCATCCCGAATTAAGGATCCTTCTTTCCGAATCAAGGATCCTCGGGCGTCCAACATCAACGATCCTCCGAAGTCCATGAAGGGGACATAATCCCCATGCAGACTATAGCCTTTGGAGGACCAACTCTTATCGCAGACTCCTCATATCCCATATACTCATCCGAGATGCCAACTTTCACTCAGCAAAGAGGTAACTTGTACGATCCTTTATCCTTAGATGCTAACCGTGGTTCCATGCAGGATGCAGGTATCAACCAAGCTATGGCCAAGGAGATGCAGAAGCTCAAGGATATGATATCCAGTGTTCCCGGGGTCTTAAGACCAATACCTGAGATACCTGAGGGAAGCCACAGAGTATCCAGATTCGCTCCGCCTATCTGTGATGCTGAAATCCCGAAGCGGTTCTAGACTCCGAATATGAAGACTTACGACGGGACCACTGATCCTGAAGAACATGTAGCACAGTATAGGGAAAGGATGGAGATCAATCCTATTCCGGAGAGACTCAAAGAAGCTTGCCTATGCAAGGGCTTTGGATCCACACTAATGGGAGCCGCTCTAAAATGGCTGCTAAGTCTTCCTCCCTTTTCAATTACTTCTTTCTCACACTTAGTTAACTTGTTTAACACTCAGTTTTCCTGTAGTCGGAAATTTAAAAGGTTAACCAGTGATTTATATCATGTTGTCCAACCTAGTGATGAATCCCTTAGGGATTTCGTCACCAGATTCGGCAAGGAAGCTCTAGAAATCCCAAATCTTGACATGACTACTGCTGTTGAAGCATTCAAGATGGGAATTCAGAAGAGCTCCCCCTTTTATGATGATTTAGTGATGACTCCAGGTAGGACATTAGACGAAGTCAGAAACAAGGCATTAAGATACATTCAGTTGGAAGAAGACAAAAGGATCCAGGATTGTCTTGGGGGACAAGCAAAACAACTAACCCCTGAGAAGAATAAAGGATTCTGGAATAGGAACAACAATTCAAAGCCGTACAACAAGTTCAATAATCAGAACGTGCGGGCAGTTGAAGAAGGAGATGACGACGAAGACTATCCTTGCATATCCAATTATTGTTTCTCTGTGGATACTCATGGCTTGATCTGTGCCATGAAGGATCTGGGAGAAAAAGCAAGGTGGCCCAGAAAAATGAGAAGGTTTTCGGCTTCAAGGACAAGTCTAAGTGGTGCGCTTTCCACGAAGATTTTGGCCACACAACAGACGAATGCATCGGCTTAAGGAGGGAAATTGGTTACCTCCTGAGCAAGGGTCACTTTAAAGAACTCTTGGGAAGGAAGAAATCCAAGATCCAAGATCCTGAAGACCTTCCACAGAAAGCAACACCGCCACCACCAGATGCTCATGTGATCAATTTTGTCTCCAGAGACTACGAATTATTTTAAGATTCTTGTGCCAGAAGAGAAGATCCTGTAGTAGAATTCGAACTGGACGACGAGAGAAGACCGCTCATCCCCACTACTCGAGTGACTAATAAGAGAATCTTCTTCAATTCAAGGATCCAGGATTCTCACCAGGACAAGCTGGATGTGCGAACGATCAATTTCATTTCAGGAGGTTCAGACATATGTGGAACTTCTTTCTCTGCAGCAAAAAGACTCGCTAAAGAGATAAAGATGGATAACGGAGATCAACCAATAATGTCAACCACCCTGACAACAGACAAGAGAATCTTCTTCGATGAGGAAGACAAAATGAACATTCAGGATCCTCATCATGACGGTTTGATTATTACTTTATTTATCTCTAACCATTATGTATGCAGGATCCTAGTAGAAGGCGGCAGCTCGGTCAACATTATCCAACATGATGTCCTTAAGAAGATAAACATCCCGGATTCAGAAATCATTCCTAGAACTTCGGTGCTGGTTGGTTTCAGTGGCGAAACCAAGAAGACACTGGGGGACATCAACCTCCCAATTTATGTCGAAGGGTTAAATTCATACCAAAAATTTTGTGTTATAGATAACCTTTCATGTTGCAATGTTATTTTAGGTAGGCCGTGGCTCCACGGAATGAAGGCTGTAGCCTCAACTTATCACCAGTGCATCAAGCTACCTACTCCTTGGGGAGTTGTAAAGATAGTAGGTGACCAAACGGAGGCCAAGAACTATTATTCATCTTCAATGAAGCCAACAGCCAAGCCAACCATAGCATAGCAATTACAGCAACATCCTAGGGACGTGCTGGAAGCTCGGGAGAAAGACCTTAAAGAAGTATCATTGGACCCCGAAGATCCAGAAATAAAGGTGTTCTTAGGATCCAGTATCCCCAGTAAGATTGAGGAGGATATAATATCCTTCTTAAGGCAAAGAAGATCTACTTTTGCCTTCAAGCACTCGGACATGACATGTATTTCAAAAGAGGTAATCACTCATAAACTCGGCCTTGATTTATCTGTTAAACCCGTCCATCAGAAGCGAAGGAAATTCGCTCCTGAGAGGAACAAGATCATACAAGAAGAAGTTGAAAAACTTCTTAAGACCGGTATGATCAGAGAGGTTAAGTATCCTCGATGGTTAGCTAATGTGGTTGTAGTTTCAAAAAAGAATGGAAAGTGGAGGGTATGCGTTGATTTTACAGATTTAAACAAAGCATGTCCCAAGGATCCTTTCCCATTACCACATATAGACTCCATGGTGGATGCAACGGCAGGACATGAAATGCTTACCTTTATGGATGCTTCCTCTGGATTTCAACAAATTCAGATGGAACCATCTGATCAAGAGGATACCGCATTCATGACTTCTACCGGCATATACTGTTATACTGCTATGTTGTTTGGACTAAGAAGTGCAGGGACAACATACCAAAGATTAGTCAACATGATGTTCAAGGATCAGTTGGGTAAGACTATAGAGGTTTACATTGATGATAGGGTGGTGAAATCAAAGAAAGCTGAGGATCACCTTAGAGACGTCGAGGAAGCATTTAACATCCTCGACCAATATAACATGAAATTGAATTCGTCAAAATGCCACTTTGGTGTTAAGGCTGGAAAATTTCTGGGATATATGGTGACGAAGAGAGGAATTGAAGCAAGCCCCGAGCAGATTGAAGCCATTCTCAATTTGAAATCTCCTGCAAACACAAAGGATGTCCAAAGGCTCACAGGAAGAAGAGCTGCCCTCAATAGGTTCATCTCAAGATCCTCCGAGAAATGCAAGGACTTATACGACATTCTTAGGAAGAATAAAAAGTTTGAATGGACGGAAAGGCACGAGGCTGCGCTTACAGCCTTGAAGGATTACTTATCCTCAGCTCCAGCCCTAATGAAGCCTGTGGATGGAGAATCCTTATACCTGTATTTAGCCATCTCAGGAAACGCAGTAAGTGCCGTCTTGGTGAAGGATCATGAAGGTGAACAGCATCCCGTTTACTATGTAAGTAAAAGTCTAATAGATGCGGAAGCAAGGTATTCTCATTTAGAAAAGTTAATTCTTGCACTTATTATGGCTTCTACTAAATTAAGACATTATTTTGAAACTCATCCTATTATTTTGAGAGCTAATTATCCAGTGAAGAAAGTTCTTAGAAAACCAGAGTTATCAGGAAGAATTGCCAAATGGGCAGTGAAGTTAAGTGCATATGATATCCAGTACGAGCCGAGAACAGCAATCAAGTCTCAAGCACTGGCAGATTTTGTGGCTGATTTCACTAGTGATCTACAAAAAGAAGCTGACTTGGAGGTCCAACAACTGGAAAAGATCAAGGATCCTTGGATCCTCTTCACAGATGGAGCATCCAACATAAGAAGAACGGGATTGGGCATACTACTGAAATCGCCACAGGGGGACATAATAACCCAGTCCATTGCATGTGCATTCCAAGCTACCAACAATGAAGCAGAATACGAAGCACTTATAGCAGGTTTACTCTTAGCCAAAAGTATGAGGATCAGGTATCTTCAAGTTTATATGGATTCTTTACTCATTACTAACCACTTTAACGGTTCTTATACCGTAAAAGGTGAAAATATGATCAAATATTCAGAAATTGTGAAGGAATTAGCAAAATCCTTCGAGGTATTTAGTATAGTACAGGTACCAAGAGAAGAAAATGCCGGGGCAGACGCTTTGGTAAATTTAGCCTCATCCCTAAAAATACCGAAAAATACGAAGATCCCAATTATTCACATACTCTCGCCAGCAATAGGAGAGCAAGAAATTGGGGAAATAACAAATGATAAGCAGATTGTGCTTTGGGATCCATTATCCTCGGACAATCAAGGATCCTGGATCCTCCCGATCAAAAAGTACATACAAACAGGAGAAATTCCAACAACAGAGAATCCCAGATCCTTCAAACTCAAGGTATCACAGTACATTTTATTAGATGATATGCTATATAGAAAATCTCTTGCAGGTCCATACTTGAGGTGCATCGAGGATCTTGAGATCAAAGAAATACTCAAGGATTTTCATGAAGGAGACTGCGGAAACCACACAGGTGGAAGAGCACTATTTTCTAGGATACTTAGAACTGGATACTTCTGGCCAACAATGAAGAAGGATGCAGTGGAGTATTCAAGGAAATTTGATGCTTGTCAAAGACATGCAAACATCCTTCATCAGCCAGCGAAGCCTTTATATCCTATATCCTCCTCATGGCCTTTCATGAAATGGGGTATGGATATTGTAGGCAAGCTACCAAAAGCACCCGGTGAAAAAGTCTTTATGCTTGCTATGACTGACTACTTCTCCAAATGGATTGAGGCAGAAGTGTCGGACCGGTGCGGGACACGGTTTCCCAACGATTCACGGGGCAACGTGTTAGAGTGCGGAATCCTCTAACACGGCGATTCGGTGGTGATCAACAACGCGCGGTAACGATTCCTAAGACGGTTTGACACCTAGGGACGGAGGAAAGGACCGACACGTGAAGAACGGGCAGAGAGTATTTCAGCAGAGTGGTGGTTCGTGACTGTGTGTAGAATGTGTGCTCTCTTGTGAAATTTCCTAAGTTTCGTTTATATATCGAAAACTGGTTCGATCGAATGAGTCTCTCATTCGATCGAACGAGACCTGGTTCGATCGAATCAGTCACTGATTCGATCGAATCAGTTTCTTTTGACATTTTCAGTCCGTTAACTTAGTTTCACGATCGTTATCTTCATATCGAACCATCCTGATAGAACTGGGGACATACACATGACATTTCATGTCCTAACAAACTCCCCCTTGGAGCCAGTTCTATTTACTTACAATCAATCGAGTTCTCTTGCTCGATCGTAACTCCCCCTTGGAGTTATCTCACTCTCTCTTTTCTCAAAGCTAATGGTGCGCATGTTGCATCCACGAACTCCTTTCATCATGAAGTTCTCTCAGGATCAAACGGTCCAGTCAGTCAGACTTACCATAGGTTCCGCATATCCTGAGAAGCTGTCAATTGAAACTTTAGATAAACATTTAAGCACAATCTATCACAATGTTCCAAAACAAATTACATTCAACTCAAAAACAATTACAACCAGAAGATTAAACCTTTCATTACAACAAGAAACAAAATAAACATGACAATTAAGCTTCAGTCTCTTGTGCATACTTCTTCTGTTGCTCTTTCCAATTTGATCCTGCATGTATGTCATAGGCAAAGCAGATCCTAATGACATTTCTATACGTTAAAGCTTGCTCCATGTCTTCGGGGGCGTAGAGAATCTCTGTCTTGTACAGCGTGTAGACGTCCTCCCGTGACAAGTTTGTGAGCCACATAGGATCAAAGATACGAATTGTGCTCCAATTTCCATTGTCGTTGAGCACGATGACTGCTTCATGCAGTCTTCCGTCATAGTACCAATGCCTGAACGCTTTGTAGAAGTCCTGCTTCATCTTTCTTAGAGGAATCTTCTTCATCGTGAGTGGTGGCATGTACTTCAAAACAATCTTTGGCCTGTTGGTGATCGGATCGATCTCCCTTTTACTTGTATATCTCTTTGGCCTTTGTGGAGTGATCATCTTCCATTTTGAGCTGTATTCCATTCGCAATACACTCTGATAATACGTTGCAAATGGAGATGAACTTGCATAAAGCATATCAAGATAGTTAAGACGGTTTAGATCAAAAGTAGGAAGAGTCTTCAAGTCAGTGATACGTTGAAAGTACTCAACCCCTTTTTCTCTCTTGACAGCAATGCAATTAAGATCCTTCAGACACGCCCAAGCAATTATTTCACCTGAAGTTCTACGACCCTTCATCTTATAGGACATTGTGTGAGGAATGGTCGGCTTTGCTTGTCGTCTGGACCTTATCTTCTCAAGAATAGCGTTGAAAGCTTTCTTGCACTCTTCAGTTTTCTCAACGAAATCGGCTTGATCTGCATCAGAAGGCTGTTTCATTGTGTTTGACCTTTCGTCAGCCTTCTTCTGTATTTCCTCCTCTGTTACATTTTGAAAGAAGCTTGCCGAGTTAGGAAGATCTTCAGTTTGAGACGTGTAGTACTCTGGATATTCTTCCTGCGTCAAGTCTTCCATTTCGACTTCATCGAATTGAGAGGGATCAGCGGCCGTGGATGATGTTGAGTCAGGTGTAGCAGCCGAAGAAGATGTTTGTTCTGTTGAAGGCAAAGCCAGATACTTGCCTGTTTCTTCATTGTATAGCTCAAACATATGTTCCAGTTCTTCTTCTGTGAAATTGTGAGAAATTTCACCTTCTTCCAAGTCTCCACTTGCGAAGAATTGCTGCTCATCTGGATTGTCCAGTAAAAACGTGAAATATTCCGCTGCTGTTTTTGATTGCAGCGGTTGGACATTAAACGGATCAGCATCACCTGTTTGATTACACAAACACAAAGTAACAACAAATTTAAGTAAACATATGTAATATCATAAACATTAAATACAATATCATTACATATGAAACTAGGTTTACAAACAAATCATTAATTGAAAAGATTTAACATTTAAGTCCTTACTACATTCACTCAAAATACTCTTAACTACCTTCACCTCCATCATCAGAAGAGTCCAGTTCGTCTGTGTCCACATCGACATTGGTTGGACCTTCCAGACGAAGAACATCACCCTTCAGCTCAGTCACTCTTGCTTCAAGGCGTAGATTTGACTCTCTCAGCTCGGTGATCAAAGAACCTTGTTCATTGATCGAAGATCCCTGTTCAGCGACAGTAGCATTTAACTGACTATTTTCAAGCCTGAGCATTTCGTTCTCAGCTTGAAGTTTAGCAATCTGCTCATCTCTGAGCCGATTCTGTTCTTCTTGCTCTGCCTTGAACAGTAACATCTTCATCATCGCCTTGTGCAAATCAGCAAGTTCGGATGCAACCTTTTGAGGTATGGCCATTTCAGGTTGAGCTTGAGGAATAGGTTGTTGAGCTGACTGCGGTGTTGGTGGCTGTGCTGGTTGAGCAGGAGGAGCAGCAGAAGTCCCGACGGATGGTAACATTGAGGGACGCGGTTGATCGGGAAATAAGCTTCGATACTTCCGAGTAACCTTCTTCTTTTGCCTCTTTGCAGGCCTTTCTTCTCCTACATCTATGTCGGCCGGATTTTCCACGGCTCTGACTTCCTCACCAGTTTCCAACTCTTCTTCATTTAGAAACGAATCAGCCTCCTTTTCAGCTTCGGTCCTTGTATCTTCAGGGACCGCCACCTCCTCAGTGTCAGAGTCGTCGCTTGATTCCTGCAAAGGTAAGTTTTCGACGTCTGAGTCACTGGTATCATTTCTCCATTTCCTTTTAGGAGGGGCCCTGTAAGACGGATTCACCAAATGCCCGAAGCATCTTTTGAGTGGTGGCCTGGTTGGACGTTCTTTGTAAGATTTTAGACGGTTGAGAGTCTCATTCTTCATGTGGTCCAGTTTCACCACATCACCTTCGTTTTCTTTCAGTAATCCCGGTGCTTGAGTATCGACAATCATTTGCACGAACCGTGGGTACTGTAGAAACTTCTCACTTTTCCCTTGCTTCAACGTGATGTTCTCGACCATATGACCAAAAGTCATCTGAGAGAAGTTGTATGGTCGGTTCATCACCAGAGCAGCTACGGTGAACTGCATGCTTTCCCTCAGCTTGTCAAAGCTAGTTCGTTGAGGGCCCAAGCAGTGCATCACCACGTGTGCCAAATATTTGAATTGGGGGCACAGGTTGGCTTTATGAAGAAGACCGGCATTGAGATCGCCGTCATACTTCATACGTGCGAAACATCCTCTAGTTGCAGCAGGATGTAGGGAGATCGGGTCTGATTCATCATCTTCAAATCCGCAGACTTCTCTAATGACCTGGGCAGATATAACGATGGCTTGCCCTCTAACGGTGGAGCGAATAACCGACGGCACGACTGTTTTGTCGTGCGTGGCATTCCTCCAAAACTCTTGTTGGATAGACATGATAGGCTCAATAATCCTAGAGATGGGTCCAGAGATCCTCGACCTCTTCAGAAACTTTATCACCGTTGCAAAGTCTTTCCCGTGGCTCGACTTTTCGTCTAGAAAAGCCACGATGTTGTGCTTGATGGACGTTTTGTACGGGACAACCACTTCTGCAACTTCAGCCATTTAAATCTGTAACCATAAACGTGTTAGAACAAACAGATATCGAAACGACTGAATGCGTTTAAACTTTTCAAATTTTCTGGACTGGTTCGATCGAACGAGTAACACATTCGATCGGATGAGCTATTCATTCGATCGAATGAGATCTGGTTCGATTACAGACAATCGAATGAGATAGAATTTCCCATTGACTTCTGATTCGATCGAACTAGTGATCGAATAAGTCACATTCGATCGAACAAGAGACTCGTTCGATCGAATCAACTGATTCGACTCATTCAAGCAAAATCCAGAAATGAAGAACACCCGAACCCGGAAAACTTAAACGATCAAGAACTCGATCAAAACACGGTTAAAAACATGTAAAACTTACATTTTCGTGATCTACGTGAAAAATCGAATAATATGATCGGATCAAAAAGAGGGTTTGAGGAAAATCAATTTGAGAGCAAAAATCCGTAAAATATTTCGAATAAAACTGATCGATCGAATGAGTTTGAATATTTATACTATTTTTGGACTTATTCGATCGAACGGACTTGTTCGTTTGGACCATTCGATCGAATGAGATTCTATTCGATCGAATGAGTCTCTTCGCAACTGTTTACATTCCTCAACCACTGATTCGATCGAATCTGTTCATTCGATCGAGTTATTCGTTCGAATAGCAACCTATTCGATCGAATGAGGGAAAACATTTGAAAAAATAAATTTTTAAATTTCTTATTTCCCGTCCATCGATCGTGATGCCTTTGAACCTGCACGAAAACATAAACTTTTGACACTTGGTTAGTTTTCGTAGACATTTTCCAATCCTGAGAGCTTCGTTCCTACAGAACATATAGATCATAATACATTAGTAACAAATGGAAAAATATCAGGCTCAAACATCTTTGGGTTTTCTTGTCACTTCATTCTTTCTTTCATGCACAGCCTGTTGCACAGATGAACATTTAGCAACCTGCATGAAGTTTTCTTTCATTCCTACACACTGGATAAACATTTAGTAGGAACAGACAGGGATCAGACTACCTGTCACGATGATTTCTCATCAACATTAAAGCAGAATAAAATAAATAAAAATAAAAGATTAATTCAGAAATTTTTTTTTTTTTTTTTTTTTTTTTTTTTTTTTTTTTTTTTTATAATATTCAAACTGAAATAAACAACTGTACAAAATTTTAAAACACATTATTTTTGGTTGAGAAGGATCTATAATAAGAAATCATACAGACGTATATGACTGTCTACTGAGATTTTTTTATTTTTTTATTTTTTTTTTATTTTTTTATTTTTTTTTTTTTTTTTTTTTTTTTACGAATAAACGAAGTTAAACAAGACATAATGAATATTCTTTTTGTGAGAAAGATCCGAACAGGAATCATACTAATTACGTGACTGTCACACAGATCCGTGTTTAGCTGTATTATGACATAAAGAAACAGGTTGTGAGCATGTAAATAACTTAAAATGGTTTTCATCGTTTCTGTGATACGAGTTAGGTTCAATTATGTCTCAAAATTTAAGTGGGTATCAACTCAGAGATTATGATGCCTCCTATCTATTCTCAAAGCGTATTTGGCTTTCCCCAAGTCACCCCGAATTGACCTTGACCCATAGTGTCTGATTAAAGTTGTAAGTGTCTTCATCTGCTTCCCGTTTTCTTTCTTTCTTACTCCATGATTGAGAAGTCTTGACATTGTTAACTCTAGAATGTTTCAATCACTCATAATGTAATAATTTTTTTTTTTTTTTTTTTTTTTTTTTTTTTTTTTTTTTTTTTAACATAGACTTCAGAGTAGTAAACAATTGCAAGTCCCGAATCTGGATCACTGCAGTTTCTTCACACACTATCTTTACGGGAATCAGAACACTTATGGGCTCGTGTATGACTGGGTAATCGCTTTTCTGCCTATCATTCGGAAAGATATATATGAAGACATACAAAACTCTTAAGGAGTTTCCACGTAAAATCGAGTAGATTTAGTTTGTATCACATCTACTTTTACGCACCATAAAAAGCTACCATGACACACAATGACCGTTCTAAAGCCTTTTAAGCCTAATAACTTCACTAGTTAAGCACACAGAATCAGTGTATCTATCATTTTCCAAGGTTGGATCAATTTCTCATTTTCTGAATATATATGAATGTCTTTTAAAACATATAACGTTTAAATTATTTCGCCCCGATCAAGTCAAAGTCTTCAGGTAAACGGCTATCCTGAAGATCCAATGGATCAACTGGACCGACCACATACGAGTATGTGTCCTTCTAACTAAGTATAACCGACTATTTTTCAGCGAAAGAATAAAGACCCATCAAAACCCGCCCCGATCACTTTCAGTCATCTGGTTAATGGCTATCCTCATAATCTACTAGTAGAAGTAAGGACCAACACACATCCGAAAATGTGTCCATCAAACTGAGGTAACCGACATAATTTTAAGCGATAGTGATGTATAAAAATTTAATATTTGAAAAATGAAAATAAGCTGTACAGACATAACAAATCTTTTTGATGTCTCAGTATGATAGCGTCTGTGTACTATCACCTTTCTTGTAACAAGATCAACTTCTCAAAATTTTGAAATTTTTTTTTAATGTTTTTGGGTTTTTGTATTTTATATTGTTTTTGGTTTTTCTTGAAACCTTTCTCCCCCTAGAATTTATAAAAAACAAAATCTTTTTGGACTTTTTCAAATTTTTAAGAAAAGAAAAAATGAAAACAATTTAAATGATATCTTCAGGAACATCATCTGATATACGTTTAACGCCGTTGATCTCTAGTAAATATAAAAACCGTGGTTTATCAAATGCTTTAGTGAAGAGATCAGCGCGTTGTTCCTGAGTGGGGATTTTTATCACATCGATTAACTTCTTTTCGTAGCAATCACGAAGGAAGTGATATCGAATTTCGATGTGCTTCGTTTTGCTAAAATGGACCGGATTTTTGGTAATTGAAATTGCAGCAGAATTATCAATATATATGGGAGTAGTAGAACATTCAATACCGTAGTCACGCATTTGTTGCTGAATCCAAATAACTTGAGAACAGCAACTGGCAGCCGCAATATATTCCGCCTCAGCTGTTGAAGTGGAGACTGACGTCTGCTTTTTGCATTGCCACGTTACTAAACGACTTCCAAAGAACTGACATCCTGCTGTTGTTGATTTGTAATCGAGTTTACAACCACCATAGTCCGAATCACTGTACGCATGTAGATCAAAGTTATCATCATGAGGATACCAAAGACCCCAATCTGGAGTACCCTTCAGATAACGCAAAATTCTTTTGACTGCAATCAGATGGGAGACCTTCGGCTTTGACTGGTAACGTGCACAGAGACACGTAGCAAACATTATGTCTGGCCGAGAAGCAGTCAGGTACATTAGAGATCCGATGATCCCTCTATAGTGAGTTGGATTGATCAATTCACCCTTCTCGTCAGGATTAATCCCGTGATTAACCTCTAAAGGAGTTCCCTGTGAAGAAGAACTCAACATCTCAAACCGTTTCAAGATGTCATTGACGTATTTTGTCTGGTGAATGAAGATACCGGAATCTTTTTGATCAACTTGAAGTCCTAAGAAGAACTTCATCTCACCCATGGAGCTCATTTCAAATTTTTCTTTCATCACTTGTTCGAACTCCTTACAAAGTGTTTTATTCGTGGACCCGAAGATGATGTCGTCCACGTACACTTGTACCATAATTAGATCTCCTTCTTTTTCTTTTGAGAATAGTGTGCAGTCAATGGTTCCCCTTCTAAACCCGTTGTTCAGAAGGTGTTTGGATAGTTCTTTATACCAAGCTCTCGGGGCTTGGTGAAGACCGTACAAAGCCTTGTTGAGCAGATAGGCTTTGTCCTTGTGATATGGGTCTTCAAAACCTGGAGGTTGTGCCACATATACGGTCTCTTCGATGTGACCGTACAAAAAGGCACTCTTGACGTCCATTTGATATACTTTGAATTTCTTGAAAGATGCATACGCCAAGAACATCCGGATTGCCTCCAAACGAGCAACCGGAGCATATACCTCATTGTAGTCTAGGCCTTCGATTTGCCTAAACCCTTGGACCACCAGGCGGGCTTTGTTGCGAACAATCACTCCACGATCGTCACGTTTACATTTTAGTACCCACTTAGTGCCAATTTTCTTCTGTCCTTTGGGGAGATCCACCAGCTTCCACACACCAAGTCTTTTAAACTGCAATAATTCCTCTTGCATGGCTGAGACCCAGTTGGAATCTTTCAGCGCATCGGTGGTGCTGTGTGGTTCTTCTTGTGCTAAGAAGCATTCATGGGCATTAAGAGCAACTGATCCTGACTCCATCATTTCTGTGTAGAGACCAAAATTCAGCTGTCGCCGAGTTTTGACACCCTGTTGAAAGTCCCCTATAATGTTGTCTTGTGGATGATCACGTTCAGTCCTAACAACCGGATTGTCAGAAACGACAACATTTTGTTCCAAGTTAGTTAAGTTCGGCTCAGGAACTGGAGCGGATTGTGGTGCCTCTGAAGTAGACGTTAGAGGCTGATCTGCATTCGGCACTTCTTGATTTGACGATGAAGGTTGTGACGTAACCTGAGTTGGTGCCGATTGTACATCATCTGCTGGAGATTCATCTTCAGATTCAGATTCGGAAGATTCTTGAACTTGATCGCTAGACTCTGTGGAGGAAGATGATGACGGACCAGGATGAGTTGAAGATTGCAAAGATTCATCAGGAGGTGCATTTTGCGCCTCATACATCATTTGAATAGCAATCTCATACAGATTGAATGACTTGAACAGTTTGTCATAATCAAACAACCAGTCTTCTCCTGTCCCCTTGGCTGGTTCTGTGTAGCGTTGAACATCGACATGGTACCATTCTTCAACTAATTTTGTTGTTCTGTTGAAGACCCTTTTGAGAGGTATGCTGTAACCCAGAAAATAGCCGTTGATGATCTTCTCCTCGAACTTATTATCGACTTGCCTTTTAAGTAACGTGCAAAGAGCCCCGAATGGTTCCAGGTGCTCTAAGTTAGGCCTTCGTCGTTGAAGAAGCTCGAAACTTGTCTTGCCGTGGCGCTTGACGATGCCTACCCGATTTAATGTGAAACAGGCGTTGGCAATTGCCTCACTCCAAAACGTAACAGGTAACACTGAGTCGGCTAACATTGTTCTTGCTGTCTCGATTAACGTACGATTTTTCCTTTCAGCAACCCCGTTCATTTGTGGAACATATGGGGCACTGAACTCCTGAACGATCCCTTTTTCTTTGCAGAAATTTTCAACATTCGCATTTTTAAATTCTGTACCGTTATCTGACCGCATTCTTCGAACCTTCAGATTGTATTGAGACTCAATAGTTGTAACCAGCAGTTGTATACACCCAAACGTTTCTGATTTTACTTTCAAGAAAAACACCCAAGAGAATCTAGAATATTCATCAGTAACCACTAGACAGTATGAGTGCCCAGAGATACTTTTGACGCTTATTGGGCCAAAAAGATCCATATGAAGGAGTTCCAACGGAATATCAATTGAGTGGAAACTCTTAGACTTGTGGGACCTTTTTATCTGCTTTCCGGCTTTGCACTTCACACATGAATCAGGGAGACGAAAACTTCTCAGATTAACTCCCTCAACTAGTCTGCGGTGCACAAGCTTGTTCATGTTCCTGACATTTATGTGTCCCATCCGTCTATGCCATAAGACAGTATCACGTTCGGATGCCTTGGACACGAAACATGTCGCCGTTGGAGACGTTGACCCTGCCTTAGCCATATCCAGAATGTAAAGATCACTCTGGCGTGCAGCTGACATTAAAACCTTGTCTTCAGGAAAGTTGAAATCCTTAGGCAAGATGTGGCAATCTCGGTCGTCAAACATAACTTTGAAACCTTTGTCGCAGATTTGACTTATCGACAACAGGTTGTTCTCCAACTCTTTGATGAAATTTACTTTCTCAAACGAAATTCGCCCATTAGACACCATTCCTTGGGCCGTGATATAACCTCCTTGATTTCCTGCAAAGGAAACTGCACCTCCTTTTATTTGTCTGACACTTGAAAGGAGATTCATGTTTCCAGTCATGTGCCTGGAAGCTCCTGAGTCTATGATCCACATGTTGAATCTTGGATCATATAGAGCAACCTGCACACAAAAACAAAAGGTTTAAATATCATTGGAAACCCAAGCCCTTAAGGTCTTGGGTTTTCCATCTTCATCACGAATGAACAATTCAATCCATTTACCCTCATTAACACTGTTTTCAGATTTGACGTTGTTATCAACAGTGTTAGTTTTCTTAGGTTTCCAAAAGTCAGTCTTCTTCTCAGCATGTTTGAGATAGCTGGTTGAAGACTGAGTTTCACTTGTCGAAGTGGAAACACTTGGATCTGAGGGGTTTGGGGATTGGTGTGGTGAGGTTGGCTGAGGTTTCCGAGGAGAAACCGACCTCGGTGTGTGAAACCGTTCTTGACCTTGAATGTCAATGGTCGGTCGCCTCCTAGGAGGTGACTTGACATACCTCGGATCCGGAGTCGATATGTACTGCTTAGGATCCGTGTACTTATAGCAAAATCTTGCTATATGCCCTACCTCTCCACACGAAAAACAGTAGTTTCTCCCCCTTTGACTTGGTGGAGAGAAATAACTCTGGTTTTGTCTGTTATCATAGTACCCCCCTGGATTTGACATTTTGGGGTGGAGTTTGTCTAGGAGGGTGTTTTGGGAAATTATGTTTTTCATTAACGTTACCCTCCTTTACAAACTGGGTACTATGTTCCACATAGACTTTCTCAGATTTAGGATTAAACTTTTTCTTCTGAGAACTTCTTGTTGTTGTTGCCTTTGACTTAGATGGTGGTGGGCCCGATTTAGTTGTGGAACCTAAGTCTGTGGCATCAACATTTTGGTTGGACTCAGGAGCCGGGTCAATGACTTCTTTACCCTTAGACTTAGAAATTTGGTTTGTGTCCTCGGGTATATAATCATTTGATTCATCATCCGGCACAGCTCCTGGTGTGCTTGAAAATTGATTCAGGATCGGGGGTGGGACATAGTTATATCCCACGCCTCTTTCCTTTTTGCCTCGGAACTCGGGAATGATGTGTTCTAATAAATAAGATGAATTTGAGTAACTTTTTAATTTGAAATTCAATGATTCAAAATCAGCTTTCAAGTTTTCCAATTCTTTTTTCAAAACATTATTCTTATTTATGTGAAAATTGATAGAGTCTTGTTGATTCAGAACACATATTTCAAGTTCCTTGTTCTGACGCTTAAGGCTATCAATCTTTTCTTTAAAAACAGACTCTTTCTGCTTCCAAGCCTTATTCTGTGCAAGCGCGTCAGTCAGTTCCATTAAAGATCTTGAGGCTGCTTGTTTGTAAGCCTCGAGATCTTCAATTCTCTCTTTTAGAGATTGAATTTCTTGTTCATACAATTCACATTTTAAACATTTAACATTTTCTGGTTTGGGAGTTGATGGGTTAGAACTTACCTTGGCATTTGATGTCTCTGCCATGAATGCAAAGCAAAGATTCCCAGCTTTTTCCAGAAACGATGCAGAAGTTGCTTTAGACTCTACTTCGTTGACTTCTTCAACTTTAGCAGCCTCTGCGGGAATTGTCGAACATGGAGATGTTTGAGGAACATTTGACTCTTTTTCGTGATCCTCCTTAATCTCCAAAGATACCACTTCAACCTCAGGTTCTCCTTCATGGACTTCAGCAGCTGGTTCATCGACAGTATATTCTTCATTGGTCGAGGAAACAACAGACTCTGTTTCAGAGTTTTCATCTACTACTGTGACATCAGCCATGTTGATGCTCAAGTTCCATGTCTCGCCTTCATCCCCTTGAACTGCAAGAGCAGTTTCGTTGTTGATGTCGACGTTGTTTGCTGCGGTTTGATTTTGAGGGACCAGTTGTCTCTCAAGGTTGACAGTTGCAGCTGCTGCAGCAGGAGTGGATGATGATGAAGTGGTTCGGAAGGGATATTGGTGACCTTCCCTTCTTGGCTTCGAGCACTCCTTGGCAAAGTGACCAAGTTCGCCACAGTTGTAGCATTTTACTTTGTTTTTATCAAAGCCGAACTTGGATTTGTTGTTTATTGAGAGGGCCTGACCTGTTTTCTTCGTCCACTTTCTGGCCCTTCGGAACGCACTGCCAAGAGCCCACATAATGTCTATGCGTTCCATATCATCTTCGTCAAGCTGTTCATAGTCATCGCTGTCCAGATGACTATTTCCTAGCTTACCCGCCACCATTAAACTGTAGGACTCAATTATCGTGCCTAGAGTTGCCATGTGTTCTTTGGCAACCTCCACTGTTACTGTTCCCAAGCCTTCAGTATTCAACGTTGCTTTCTCCGTTGACTTGGGTCCGGAGTTAGTACTTGAGTTTCCAGAAGTTGATAGTGGGACGGAAGATCTCGTTTCAGTCCCCTTTGATTGATTTGACGTTGAGGAGACAAAAGCAGTCTTCATCGGAGCATGATCAGTTGAATCTGACAAAGGAGGTTTTGACATGTAAAGTGATTTGTCAGAAGTTGATCTCGGTTTTCTGGAAGAGGCTCTTAGTTCAGCCTCTTCGTGTCTGATTTCTTTAATAAAATCAGACAGGAGAATCGTCTCCAGCTGATGACTTCTTCTCATTACTGTCAGGAAGGTGCTCCAGCTAGGTGGAAGTCCTTGTGCAAGACATCTAACTTTCTCAGTCCCTGTAGTTTTGACGTTATAGGACTTGAGTTCTGACATTAGATGGTAAAATCTCGACAGTAACGACTCAATATCTTCTCCCGACTCTGGACTAAACAGATCAAATTCACGCTTGAGCTCCCGTGCGTGAATTTCTCTAAGGGAATCAGATCCTTCACATCGGTCAACCAGTGCGTTCCAAAGAGTTGACGCTGTAGTAAACTGGTTAAACTGATGAAAAAGATCAGTGGAGAGTGCTTGTGATAGTAAGGAGAAGGCTTTCTTCTCAGCATCGAAGGCTATCTTTTGTTCTTCAGATAGCCTAAAGTAACTCAACGACTCACCATCATCATTCGTTGGATGCACCCAACTTGTCTGGACAGCTTCCCAAAGTCCAGGATTTACACCTGTAAGATGAATCTGGAATCGTGTCTTCCAGGTAGTAAAGTCGTTTAATGTCATCAGCTTTGGTGGCTTGTTGTAGCTTCCCGATTCAGAATCGCTTTCGAGAATCGATTGGATCCTCTTGTTGGTACTCGAACTTGAAGCCATTTTTGATCCTTTGGTTAACTTTGAACTGTTGATCGAATGAGTCTGGTTCGATCGGACGAGTGCCTTATTCGATCGAATATGTTCTGATTCGATCGAATGTCTCTCTGGAAAACCGAACTGATCTTCTGAAAGTTATTCGATCGAATGTGTAACTGGTTCGATCGAATGGGTTAACAGATTCGATCGATTGAGTGTATGGTTTGATCGAACGGGTTCTGACAGTCGAATAAGACAGTGATCGAATGGACGGATCGAATGTGTGACTTATTCGATCAACTGGAGACTGGTTCGATCGAATGAACGAATCTGGTTCGATCGAATGAACTTGGAGTATTTCTAGGCGGGAAAAACTGATTCGGTCCAAGTTCAAACTGGTTCGATCGAATAGGAGGGCTATTCGATCGAATGAGTTCCAAAAATAGACTGGTTCGATCGGAAAATCTGGAAATTCCAAAATTAGGAGATTTTGACGGATTTTCGAATTTTGAACCACAAACACGAATCTTAGAAGATCAAGGAGCAAAGTAAGATCAAAATGAGACTTTTAACACAAAAACAGATGAACACCAACCAAAAAACGGATCAAACACACCAAAAACACGAAGAACACGAAGAACGCGAAGAACGTTCTTGACGAAACTCGAACTTTTAACACACTTTTCTAAGATCAAAACACCAAAATATGACAATTTTAACAGTTTTTGACAAGAACACGACGAACACCAAGATCAAAAACACCAAAAATTCGGAATTTTTCGGCAAAAATTACGATTTTCACGAGAAAAACACGAATTTCACCACAAATCTAACGTGAATCAAGAACCAAAGGCTCTGATACCACTTTGTCGGACCGGTGCGGGACACGGTTTCCCAACGATTCACGGGGCAACGTGTTAGAGTGCGGAATCCTCTAACACGGCGATTCGGTGGTGATCAACAACGCGCGGTAACGATTCCTAAGACGGTTTGACACCTAGGGACGGAGGAAAGGACCGACAACGTGAAGAACGGGCAGAGAGTATTTCAGCAGAGTGGTGGTTCGTGACTGTGTGTAGAATGTGTGCTCCGCTTGTGAAATTTCCTAAGTTTCGTTTATATATCGAAAACTGGTTCGATCGAATGAGTCTCTCATTCGATCGAACGAGACCTGGTTCGATCGAATCAGTCACTGATTCGATCGAATCAGTTTCTTTTGACATTTTCAGTCCGTTAACTTAGTTTCACGATCGTTATCTTCATATCGAACCATCCTGATAGAACTGGGGACATACACATGACATTTCATGTCCTAACAGTAGTCGTATAGCATATCATCCTTACGGTTGCTCAACGTGAGTACTCAAGAATAATTGGTAGTCTAATGTATCTTATGACATATACTAGACCCGATCTAGCTTATGTCGTGAGTCGGCTAAGTAGATACACTAGTAATCCAAGCGAGGAACATTGGAAAAGTATCACGCGGTTGCTAAGATACTTGAGATACACGAGAAACTATGGACTCCATTATAACCGTGATCCGGCTGTAATCGAAGGATACAGTGATGTGAATTAGATTTCGGATATAAAAGATTCCAAATCAACAAGTAGGTACGTGTTCACACTTGGTGGTGCGGCTATTTCTTGGAAGTCGTCTAAGCAAACAGTTATAGCTAGATCCACGATGGAATCGGAGTTTATCGCCTTAGATAAGTGTGGCGAAGAGGCGGAATGGCTTCGTCAATTTATGGAATATATTCCAATATGGCCACAGCCTTTGTCGGCTATTTGCATAGATTGTGACAGTCAATCAGCAATTGGTAGAGCCCATAGCGTAATGTACAATGGCAAATCAAGGCATATTCGACGAAGACATAATACATTCGACAACTACTTTCAACGGGTGTTATCCCAATTGACTATGTGAAGTCAAAAGATAACATTGCGGACCTGTTAACCAAAGGCTTAAGCAAAGAGTTAGTTTATAAGTCATCAAGAGGAATGGGACTGAAGCCCATGGAAAAAGGGAACATGAGGGAAACCTAACTTAGGTGGCTGAATATCCCAAGATCTAAGTTCAATAGGAAAACTTAATTATGAAACCAATGGTAGTCACTGTGGGGGAGTACCCCAAACCAAACTTAAAGGGCGTTGTGCATGCGTACGTCCTAGTCCATTCCAATCAGTGACATGAAACGAGGATAAGCATAACAAAGGTTAATGACTTGTATAAATCAAGAATAACCTATGGCTTTTAAAGATTCGAGCGGGAATCACCTACGTGAGAGAGAAGTAGGGTCGCTTCGAATGAATTTTGGGGCAAAAATCCTAGAGCTATCGCGGAACCAGGCTAGTGTTCCAGGACCATAATAGGACACGACAGTGAGGGGTTGACTAAACCAGGGACAATGTTGTGTGAAGTGTATTGTCGTCTACACTAACGGGGGTATGTTCAAAGACATCGTGTCTACACACCGCCAGGAGGCTAAGTATACTTCACAAAGGAGGGTTCAAAGGGTAACACCTATCTTTCCTGCAACATTCAACCGTTGAATTGCCTTGTTTGAAACTTGCATGAGCGGATCGATTTCCATTCATGTGGGGGATTGTTGGAAAAATGTTTGCAAAAAATGGTTTTAAAAATGAGTTTGCTTATTTTGGACATTAATAATTATATTTATATTTGCGTATTATAAATAATTATTTACGGGTTTGTTATCCTTTATGTGAGACCATCACAACGAGCCAAACCATGTCCAAAACCGAGCTAAGATGAATGAGATATCGAAGCTCAAAGATGAGTGGTTGGAGAACCAAAACAATTGTGAAACCGACGGGAGTTACGGATTGAATTCAAAATTATAATAAAAAGCATTAAAGACGTTTAATGCAATTTAATTTTCAGTTTTGAGTCTTTGATCCTAGCTCCACTATAAATACCAAGGCAAGGCTTGGGTTTGAGACACACCATTTTGCAACTTGAAGAGCTTGCAAATTCTCCAACATTTCTTCATCTTATCCAACACAACCAAGAAGGTACGAACCGATCCAATTCGGGTGCATAGTCAACTCCAGCAGTACATGCTGCTCTGGCCGTTGTACCCTGGGAAACAAAACGAGGAGAGACTCGGAATTTGTTTTAAGGGCCCCGTGTTCAACACGATCCTCGGTCACCAACTTCTACTTCTACCTGATTCTTTGTACTTTGATTTATTTCAGTAGTAATTAAACTGTAATTTAATGCTTTCTAGATAGGTGTTTTTTGTTCATTCTTTGTATTATAATCGTATTAAAAGTGTTTTATTTATTTTATACCGAACGGATCCTACAACTACAACAAATTAACATAACAACAACTGCGAGTTGTTGTGGCAAAGTTCACACAAAAAACAAAACAAAATATGGATTCTGTAAAAAAACAAAACAAAATATGTCAACAACCAGCATGCATGAGTTGAACCTGCAAGGATTAAATCAAAACATAGTTTTCGTATTACACATGGCCATCAAAGCAAAATATATATTGGTTAATAGCTATAAATAATTTCATTTAAAGTGCATGCAAAGTTCATACAAAAAACTTGTGGCATCGACTTTTCACTATTTATCATATACTAGTGTTTTACCGGCGCAGCGCAAACTTGGACGGTGGTAAAACTCAAGTGTTGTTAGTCTCGGGCGTTGATTCGGTAAGTATAAGTGAATTCGGTCGATTTTGGTTACGTGCGTTATGGGGGTAGCATCGGTCGGCAAAACTCGGGCTTTGTAAAACCCGGGCGCTGTAGATCCTGGGCGTTGAGGCGGTGAGTCTAAACAAATTTGGTCGGTTTCCGTCATATTCGTTACGTTACCATAACTAAAACAAAAACACATTAAAAAAGCTTTGCACAGAACACATGGCCCACCAAATTGAACTTAGCGAAAAAAGCTATTTAAACATAGAACACAGAATAACTACATTTTCCATTGCAAGAAGAGTCAAACCCGGATAGCAAACCACATTATGTATAGGAACATCCCCACACAACCAACGGGCCAGAAGTCAATTTGTTATCTAAGTGGAAACTGTCTATTATATATCAAAACAAAGTTCATAAAAATAGCAACTTTGTGGCACCAACATCCTCTTTTATTCTATATATGTTACAACCCGTCACGTTGTGGTGGTGCAATGATGCGAATTCGTTTTGTCTTGGTTGGGTTTGTAACAGTAAAAATAATACACCCAAAAAAGTACACACACGGAATACTATTGACAGTTGCATAACTTATGGTAAAACATTAAAACCTGCACAGTGCGACTGCAAGTTGACACAAATATAAGCGCTATCGAGTTACGACACCTATTTAAAGAAACATAAACAAACATATTGAAAACCCAAAGAAAAGGTTAAACAAAAACTAATTAATCCAAACGAAGAAAAACTAACCAAAAAATCTAGGCTGTGGAGGGGACTCAATCATGGACAAATCAAACTTACACCAAAGCCTTAAGAAAAACAACTTTAACCATCCGACCACATGAGTACATTGGTCCCACATTAGATATTTTATATAAAACTTAAAAAAAAAAGGTTTTTAAAAAAAACTGTAATACCAAGCTTTGCTTTTTGTCTCTATATGTAATATATAATAGATAATTAGTAGGTTGAAAACTTGAAATTGATGCATCTAAATACAACTTAGATATTTGTTTTTGTCAAACAAATCAACTCAAAACTAAACATACTTATACCATGTCTTGAACATGATTTATGTAACCCATTTAGGTAAAAAAGTTAAATGGATTTTACGAGTTATAAACTTATAACTGTATACCATCTCATCATCATTCATCATGTAACAGTTTATACATTCTTGCACATAGCCCCATAAAGAAAAATCACGAAAATAATATTTTAGTAGTTAGTTTTAGGAAAACTATAGTTACCATTATGCCAAGGTTTGAACCAAATTTAGATTTTTTTAAACTGAGCAAATGAGAATCGAACCGATTAACCAGGAGATGGACACATTTAGGCTGAATGTGGAACGCCGGGGGAGTTAACGCCATCCACGTCAGCCACCACCCCTAACGCCCACCTCCTTCACCCCTTCCCACATTAACCCCTTACGGCCCCCATAACGCCGCATTGACCCCTCCGGCACAGTTCGGGGGCGTTTTTTGTTGCTGACTCGGACCCGCTAATGCCAATCGTTAGCCTAGAACAACGCCTTATAAACCAAGCATTAACTCAACTTAGGGTGAAAACTAAGTCTACACACCACAGTTTAACTTTTAATGTGCCTGCAATCTTATAAAGTGCTCATGTCCATGTTATAAACCAAACTTACAATCAAGTAGGATGTTAGTACATCATGTGTCCTTGTAACCTTTATCGATTATGTTCCGATTAATAGACGCCTGTTTAAATTTGGGCTTCTCTGGGTTGTAAAAACAAAATCATATTTTGAATAAACTATTATAGTCTTTAGGAGTCATAATGGGCACATTCAAAACTACAGAAAAACAGTAAGGAACAATGAACCAAAAGGTAATTAAAGTTTAAAGTAGCGAGTGACGGGATCAAGATGGATACATTCTGGCTTTACCCTAAAAGCAAAACAGATTCTCACATTTGCTACTTACTTAGTTGTTTGATTTCACCGTGCAGTCAGATGGAACATGAGGAAGTTTTTGAAATTTCATATATAAAATATAAATGAGTCCAAATACATGATTTTGGCTCTCTGGTTCTAGCCGGTGGAGAGAACTTTATAATTGACCCCTTATAATGAAGTTGTGTTTCAGTCAGACTGCAGTTCCAGCATCTTTGTGTCATGATGCTTCTATTGTTTCGGCAAAGACAGTCACAAATAGCAACTCGGTTTTACATTTGAATTGTGGGGGTTTTTATTGTAAAATATAACTCCCACTCATAAATTAGAAATTGAAACTGATATATTAACCGATATTTTGATACTAGGGGGTGTTTGGGATTCCTTATTTTACCTTCTTATAACTTTTCAATTTCAATAAGTTAATAAGTTACAAAAGCATAACTTATGAAACATTTCCTGTCACATCTAAAACAATCCCAACCACCTTATTTCTTTTCAAAAAATTAATAACTTAAAAATTGATAAAAATAAGCAATCCCAAACATCCCCTAAATATTGTTTGAAGTGAAATATGTGTTAAGGACCAAACCAAAATCAAAACCGCAAAACCAATACTAACAAACAACTTAAACTCGATTAAAATATAAAATTCAACACCATACACTAATATAATCGATTGAAACATGTAACAAGCCAAACAAACAAACATAAACCTAAGCCCTCTCTCCTCTAATCCTTCTGGCCAACTGCATATCTTTAGGCATAATAGTGACTCTCTTGGCATGAATGGCACACAGATTGGTGTCTTCAAACAAGCCTACCAGGTAAGCCTCGGAGGCCTCCTGAAGAGCCGCCACGGCACTGCTTTGAAACCTGAGATCCGTCTTGAAGTCCTGAGCGATCTCTCTCACCAGCCTCTGAAACGGAAGCTTACGGATCAACAGCTCCGTGCTCTTCTGGTACTTCCGGATCTCTCTCAGCGCCACCGTTCCTGGCCTGAATCTGTGCGGCTTCTTCACTCCTCCCGTTGCCGGAGCTGATTTCCGGGCGGCTTTTGTTGCCAGTTGCTTCCTGGGAGCCTTTCCGCCGGTGGATTTGCGAGCTGTTTGCTTGGTTCTTGCCATTGTTCGCTTGTGAGAATTAGAGATGCGTTTTTTGTAATTTCAAATTTGTTTGATTGTTTGGATGATGTGAGATCGGTGATTGGGGGTTTGGTATTTATTAGGGTTTGTGAATGTGAAGGGGTTTGTTTGAATATTTGGGGGAAAATGAGCGCCAGAGAGAATGGATCGTTGGATTATGAAGTGAAAAAGGGACGGTTAAGATTGCTTGTTAGGAGAGTATCCGGATAGCTATCCGTGTGCCTTTTTAAGATCTGTTTGTTTGGTGTGGACTTTGGACTTTGGACTTTGGAATACAATTTTCTTTGTTTACTGAGCAACAACAAAAAAGCTAGTATATTCGTACCTTGTTTTTCTGTGTAATTTATACATACTACTACTATTATTATTATTATTATTTTAATGTTTAATTTGAATTACTGACATGCTACTGGTTTACCCACTCATCTTCTTATACTGAGTAATTAAATACTTATATTTACAGTTATACTTAGTGGCGGATTTTGACTATCTAGTATGGATGGGCCAAAATTCATGAGAGCCAAAAAAAACAAAATTCATAAAAAACTATAAAGCCGTTAAGTCATTTTTAACGGGGGGCCATTGGGGGCCAACTTTTTTGAATTTGGGACCGCCAGTGGCGATAAAACGAATAGGGATTATTATCGGCTAATACCATTTAATAGGGATTATTAAAATTCAATATTCCTAATATCAAAAGGCTTCCTCTGGAAGCTTTTATCAAATGGAGGCGTGGACAATCTAATTGTTGAACACGTTAGCAAATTAAACATGGGGCTAACACGTGTCTCAAATGCATATGGTGGTGACACGTGTCAGAACCTGTTTTCTTTTATTATATATAGAGATAGAGATTCTCAGCAGCTCCTTTAAAATACTGTGAGAGAATCTCTATAAAATTTTAAAGGATTGTAAGTGGTTGTAAATGGGGAAGAGTGAAACTTTTAAAAATATATCCTCTATTTGTTTATAATATATTTGAAAGTGATTGTAAATGAATGATAATGATTCAAAACAAGATTATCAATTTAATTGTATATGAGAAGAAAATGTATTGTTTTTTAATGTAATTATAGAGATAGAGATTAGAGAAGCTGTCGAGAATACTCTTAAAAATTAAAAAGTAGCATTTGGTTTGTGAGAAAAATCACTGTAGCTAAATATAATTATGATGAAGCTACGTGTACAAACATATTAAGCAAGCCATTTAGCTTTTCATTTTTCATCCACATGTATTACTTAATCTCCATCTAATTGAGTTTGAGAGAGAAACCAAACAAGACATTTGAGGGTCGGCGATGTTGCTCGTCGGACACCACAATCGCTTCAAAGTATGTTTAGAGTTACATCAATTATCATTGTTTTTAATCGTTTTGTTATTTTATATTTCATAATGATTTTTTTATTTTATAACGTAATTTGTTTTGATTGAATACGTATATATTAGTTTGTTACGTTCATTATATTTTTCTAACGTTTTGCCTCTTTCAGTTGAGATTTATAGATTTTTAGATTTTTAACGAACGAACATAAACGAACACAAACATAGTGGTTTTTTAAAACGAATAAACATTAACAAAATCTATTTCGTATGACAAAAGAGTGGTTGATGTAGGTGAAGATGGTGGTCGATGCATGAGAGGTTAGGTTGACGATGGGGGGGGGGGGGGGGTTTACTAGGGTGATGGGGCTTTTTTAGCTTGGGTAGGGTGGGGGTTTGTTTTTTTGGGTTTTTTAGTTTGATAAAGTCATGTGACATGTAGAGGATCAAATAACACAAAAGGTGCACCATAAGATTAAATGGATGGTGTAAGATTGGGTTCCCTAGTTCCTAAATAAACTTTTGATTGTGATGCACCTTTTGATATAATCAATTTCATGATTTAGATCGGATTTGAGGAAAAATGAACAGGGGGGTCATGGCGTCGGTGGTGAAGGAAAAGATTTTTTTGATACTATTTTTGCAATTTGGTCCTTTGACTTAGGTGGTGGGTGCAAAAGTAGGTAAAATGTTAGTTAGGGGGGCATTGTGTATTATCCACATAGTTAATTATTAATTAAGTAAAAAACTACATAAAATAAATGTACTACACTGTAAGTCCCGAATCTGGATCACTACAACTATGATATCAACCCGAACACGATGTTAGGGCGGAATCCTAATACCGTGGTGATTCAAGAACAATATAAATGAAGAACAATATGAACACGATGTAATACTCCAAATGCACACGATTATATTATTAAACCGTCTGGTACATGAGATTACACAATCTGTATTGCTCTCTAGATAGTGGCTATGATTTTCGTTTATGCTCACCAAACAACTGAACTAGCAGCCAAGAACCTTATACAATGCATTCTATATATAGGGTACTCAATACACAAGCCCAACCATAGCCCAAAGCCCACCGAGAATCATAAGGGATCTCAGTTTACATTCATAGCCCAATACAAAACCCAATAAACATATAACTAAGTACAAGCCACCAAATATGGACCCAACAATCTCCCCCCTTGGTTTGTAGCTTCGTTCTTGTTTATTTCACTTCAGACTAGCCTAACCGAAATCCATAGGGATTTCGGTATTACACCAATGCAATTCTTTAACTCGTCTTTGTTTATGTCACTTTATTCTTGATCATGTCATGGCCTTTTGATATCCGTCAGTCTAACCAAATTATGGCCCAACAATCTCCCCCTTAGACTGATGCTTTCAAAACCTTCAGAATCTTTACTTGAACATGATCAGCAACTTCAATGATCTGCAACTTCAGCATCTGCATCCAATACTCTACCATCTCCCCATTTTTGACAGCATCATCCAATTTGAATCTCAGATACTTCATATGCCTCTATTGCAAGAAATCAGTCTTGAAAGAACAATCAACTTTGATATAAAGATCAACCAAAAATTTTGAAAACAATTAAATAAAACAAAACAAGACAAACATTATCTTTAATTTTTCTAATTTTAAGGATTTTCTTGAAAAGACTTGAAATGAGATCATACCAGCTAAACCAACTATAACACAATAGCTGATATCATATTTCATCAGCTGAAGACAAATTTTAAAAAGATTTCTTAACACATTTGTTTCGACAAGAGTAATCAAGAAGTAAAATTAGATGAATGAAATAAAATAAAACCAAAAACAACAAATAAACAAATTTAATCACCAGGTCTTTTTGTAATATAGCAAAAATTGGGATCAAATTTCAGTTTTTGATAAAAATGTCGCCTTTTATGAAAAGATCCGAACATGGAATCATATTGTTTAAGGTGTTGTCACGAAGATTCATGTTCAGCGTTATTATGACATAAAGAAATAGGTTGATAGTAGGTATAACGAACTTAGCATGATTTTCATTGCGTCAGTGATATGAATTAGGTTCAGTTTGGCATAAAGCTTAGATGGACATCACTCATGGACATGTGGTGCCTCCTATCTCTTCTCAAAGCGTATTTGGCTTTCCCCAGATCACCCTAATTTGACTCCAACCCCCTAGCGCTTGATTAAAAGGTTTTTATTGGATAATTAAACATAATTTTAAGCTTTAAGGTTGAACGTTGGACTTACAAGCCATCCGGACTTACAGGGCTTTCATTCGAGACATGACAGGACTTACTTTTGTGCCCCCATCTATGTGGTTCTAGTTTGACCCTTTAAGCTTTTGAAATACGATTTTTTTTTTATTTTTGCTTCACAATAATCCCTTTTTTTCATTTTTTTTTAATTTTTCTCTCTTTTTGTTTCCCCCCCTTCTTTTATAACTTGAGCAAAAACTTAGAAACATAATATTTTTGGTGATCAAGACACTAACGGGCTCGTGTATGACTGGGTAGTTGCTATTCTTCCTATCATTCGAAGAGATGTATCTGAAGACATGCACATTTCTTCAAAATGACTATCCACATAATGTTTAGCAATTAGTTTATATCACCTCAACTTTTACGCATCATGGAAAGCTACCATACAAATCAATGACTGTTCTAGAGCCTTTTAAGCTTAATAACTTCACTCGTTAGGCACACAGAAACAATTTATCTATCACTTTCCAAAGGATGGATCAATTTTCATTTAATAATATTTTGAAGCTTCTAAAAAGCTGTTAACTGAATAATCATATCACTTCTCAGAAAGTTACAGAAGACACACGTATTAAGAGTTCAGTCACCCCGGTCACTCTTCAGTTTTCAGGTAAATGGCTATCATGTATGACCACTAGTGGTTAACAGGACCAAAACACATATGAGAATACGTGTCCCTCCAACTTGGAATTACCGACATAATTTTAAGTGAAAAAATTCAAAACACACAAAGACACATCTCAATCGCCCCGGATGCTTTTAGTCTTTAGATGAATGGCTATCCTGTGAATCTACAAGTAGATCACCGGACCAAACATATACAAGTATATGTTCTTCAAACTTGAGCAGCCAACATAATTTTAAGCGAGAGTGAAGTTTGAAAGACAAAGACAAAACTTTTATAAATTAAAATTTTATTTTCATTTATTTTTTTATAAAACACACACACACACACTCTTTTTGAATTTTTTTAATTTCTCCCCCTAAATTTGTGCAACTTCAATGATCAGCAACTTTCAAAAGTCTCTGATACCAATTGTAAGTCCCGAATCTGGATCACTACAACTATGATATCAACCCGAACACGATGTTAGTGTGGAATCCTAACACCGTGGTGATTCAAGAACAATATAAATGAAGAACAAGATGAACATGATGTAATACTCCAAATGCACACGATTATATTATTAAACCGTCTGGTACATGAGATTACACAATCTGTATTGATCTCTAGATGGTGGCTATGATTTTCGTTTATACTCACCAAACAACTGAACTAGCATCCTAGAACCTTATACAATGCATTCTATATATAGGGTACTCAATACACAAGCCCAACCATAGCCCAAAGCCCACCGAGAACCATAAGGGATCTCAGTTTACATTCATAACCTAATACGAAACCCAATAAACATATAACTAAGTACAAACCACCAAATATGGACCCAACATACCCAAATGCTAGATTTTATTGGTAAAGATTACAAAAAGAAGAAAAGAAAATTCCGAAATGTTACAATAGTTACTGATCTCCATGTTGTTGACAGGTTCTATTCCCCTTCTTATAGATAAGCTTTTATTAAATAAATGACGAGAGGTGAAAACTAGGGTCGTCTTTGAGCCTGTGCAGGCTAGGCAGCCGCACAAGGCCCATAGCCAAGAGAGGCCCAATTTTTTTTTTTAAATATTAGACTAGTCCACTGGCATAGGTTTGAAATAACCCAAACATTTCAAAGCAAATAAGAAAAGTTGCGGGCCACGTGAGAGTTGAAACTGCAAGGTTACCATAAAACTTAATTTGATTATTTCTTTAAGAGGAATTTACATATATACCCAACCTTTAAATATCAATTACATATTTCCTTTTTTTATAACATACATAATACATATTTACCCAAATCATTAAAAATAACTTATTAATTGACTAATTTACCCTTATTTTATATACCAAAACACATTTAATATAAAAAAGGTCAAAAATCTAAAATTAAATGACGACCAATTTTTTAATAATGAAAAACTCTTAACACTAAAATACAACAAAACTAAATATTATATACACCATTTAAGAGCATTCACATTCAGTTCCCTATCGTATATCCATATATATCATATAATTACATGAAAAATCACTATAATTTATCTCTCATTTTTAATAAAATAATACACTTTTATCATTATCATTTCTCTCTCCTTAACTCACAACCACTTTAAGAAAATATTAAAGTATTATATGGTGTGAACAGTGAAACCCCAAATTTAACTTTCCCATATAACATTTTCTATCTACTCTACCCACAACCACTTATAATCATACCATATAATTTACAAATTCGCCTCACATATTTATAGGGAATAGGTTGAGAATGCTCTAATATTAGAAACTCTAAAAGTCTCCAATCATTGTATAAACTCATCCCCCGGCAGATACCGACGTTCACCATCTCCGGCTTTCACTATCGTTAAGGTTGTACACACTCGCAATCATCGTCGTATATCATTGCCAACGATTCTGGCGAGTCCATATCTAACTTACTCTCTCTCTCTCTCTCTATTCGGGGTTGCAGGTTCACGGAGAGTCAAGGATTTTAGTTTCCACCCACCATCTTCATATACAATCTGCATCGTTGGCCAGTTAGTTGTGATGCAGGTGCGGGTTACAGTGGGTCGTCAGCGATGGTTCCATGGTGACAGACCATGGCAGCAAACGAAGGTGTTTCGATTATCAAGGAGAGGCTGAAGTATTATGGCCCTCTCTATTTTCTTATTTATTTAATTTGTTATATGGAATTGAATAAGGGTAAATGGGTAATTTGATATGAAAAGAGGAAATATGTAATTGATTATTTAAGGTTGGGGACATATATATAATTAATGGTTTTAGTGAGGGGAAATATGTAAAAATCCATTTCTTTAATTATGCAACTTTGATTCTCTCTTTAATTAGGCAATATGATTATTACGCAATAGAGAGTAGAATTGCTGCTCGATCAGTATTAGGAATTGAACTTCGAAAACCCGTGAAGGTAGGGGTTCTGTCTATGTCATTATTTTATTATTATATTATATGCCTTAGACCATAGTCGGGGATATAGCCCAAAACCTTGATCATATTTATGTTTACATAAGCTTTATACATACAAAGGTTATAGTAATATCTCTTTACAATTAAGAAACATGGAACTTTACATACATGAGTATATAGTCAAAATATAGTTTTTTCACGATTAAGAAACGTAACATTTTATATACAAGGAATATAGTTAAAACAGTGTTTCTTCATAATTAAGAAACATAAGATTTTACATACAAAGGTAGTAGTCAATGAACGTTTCTTCTAGAAAAGAAACAAATTATAGATGTTTCTTCATAAAGAAGAAACTTAGCACATGATTGGCAAATAAACGTAAAGTCTTCAGGTCTCAATATTTAATTCAAACAAATGATCAATCAAGGTTTAAAGCTATCAAAATCAGACTAAAGATCTGTAGCCGGATCAAGAGACGATCCGGATATTTATATAAACCTATTTTATTATAGGTTAATCAACATTCATTCACAAAGGTTTTCAAACGAGAACACCATATCATTCACAACAGACAGTCACAAGTGAATATGTTCAACCTTTTTATATAATGCGAATACGTTCAACCTTTTTATATAATGTGAATACGTTAAACCTTTACAAACAGCCAAAACATATTTATACTCTATAAGATGAACATGTTGTTTATCTTAAAGAGTCAGTCAAACGTTTACATGAGATTACGTGATCTCTAAAACTTTATAATACAAAATAGAAAATAAAAAGCAACTCAGACCGATTACACATGTGTATGGATCCAAACATAACTGTCTAGCCTAAACAGTCAAAGGCAATGTGGTCGCGGGCTAACAGTCATAATTAGTTCTCCATTAGGGGCTACGCGGCTCCGGGAACACTTTTGTGTGTGTAGGGCAGTGGTATAAATCTCAGAAGTAGAAGTATTTCCGTTAAGCTTGTACAAGAAAACTATATTTGTATTTTAACAATAAAGATTTATTAAATGAATTTTAGAGTCAACGATTCACCAACACATCGCTGACGTATCCCCCATCCCCCACATTTCAAGGAATCAGTTCTAGCACAGGTAGCAAGGAAATAGAGTCACTCATGGAGTTAGACGCTCGCTATATAAAGATGGGTCAGTTTTAATATTATAAACAAATCAAACAAGAATTTGTAAAACAAACCTCCAAGCATTTATTATCTGGAAAGGTTTTCAAAATAAATTAATATTTCATTACCTTACAGTTTTCCGCTAAAATAAATCTGCAACTCTGATATATTTACAAAACAGGTACCAATTGTGATCACACTTCTAGACACTAAGTCAAGGTGTGACAGATTGGTATCAGAGCCATCGGTTTCAGCGAATTAGGTATTAATATGTTAGTACCTAAGCTTTAACCACTTGTTTAATAAGTAGGAATAAGCAAAGATTGGTAGTTTACATTGCCCTAAGTATAATTTGTACAAATATTTTATACAAACTACTTTGGGCATATACACCAAGTAACTAGATATTCAATCACTATGATGTGTGGGTAGAAATATGTGTATTAAGTGTATAATGTCGTGTGTTTTGATTAGTTATAAATTGTGAACACGATTACTTTGAGTGCGTTTGTGGTTACAGGTGTGCAGAGCTTAACGGAGCTTAAAGAAGCTAATTTGGATCATTCATGATGGAGTGTAAATGAAAGTAATGATCTATGAGATGATAGAGAACTGAAATACGAAGACGTGGCCGCAAACGGGGAGGAAAACGGAGTTGAAACGAAGATTCTATGAAGAAAACAAGATTTATGCTCGCAAGACAGTAAGGCAGAGTGTGCAGACCGTAGCCTACGGTCTGGTCTGACGGAAATTGGGTTTTTGGGTGATTTTCTTCCATATTTAATGCCCAAAAACCCTAATATCGATATTATTCAATAATTATCACTTGTGGGACTTCTTGGAGGCGATATTCCACCATCATAACACACTTTAATCATTCAGTTGATCCATGAAATCATTCCTCAACACAACCATCAAGAGCATGAAGATCAAGATGCAAGGCTAAAGGTTTCATAACCATCTCCGGGTGTAGGGTTGAGTTGCATGATTAGGTTTTGATATTCTAAACTTTAACTTTGGATTTGGATTTGGTTAATCATTCGATTGATCAATTCTTTGTGTTTGATTTTGTGCTTAAATGGTTTTTATTATTTGATTGCTTAATCTTTTGTCAGTTATTGATTTGTGGTCATCAACAATTAGGATTAAGTTCTTTCGTCATTGACCCGTTTATCATTAACCATATTATTGATTTTGTGTTTCAACAAGTAAAACCAATTATCAATTAGATTTTCATTAAGCTGTGTCAATTGTTCGGATTCAGTTCTGACGATCAACACAGTCAATCGTTAAGTCTTTTGATTTACATATTTTATAAGAAACCGTCCAAAGAAGTTTATCAATTTCTTAACTTGTTGCAAAACCCGAACCTTGGAGTTTGGTTATTTTTTATATTATTGTTTACAAACTAATCAACTAAACCGCTTGACATCGTCTGTCCAATTTAATTAGTTTTGTTATAAAATTTGAGTTCCACTTGCACTTTCTACTGATTCCCTGTGAATTCGACACCTTACTTGTCCTAGCTAGTAAAGGTTTTTTTATAAGTGTTTTTGATTGACTTTTCGACATCGATCACACTACACCTGAACCTGAGCCATCAGACATGGCTAGTAACGACAACTATTATTCAAAGTTTTTTTTTCGGTCAAGAGAAACCGTCATTGACTATTAAAATTTAAGAAAATTGACAAACACTTTCAATATGTCACCTCTAAGCCTATCAATGCTTCTAACTTTTATTAAATTAGAAATAATTGTCTCAGCATTAAATTTTCCATGAATAATGATCAGAATGTTGTATGTGAAGTATGACGTACAAAATTATGCTCAAGTAAAGCAAAAAAATCACAAAATTTAACGGATTACATTGATATTTTTTTTGGTCAATTGGCAAAGCGAGAAGCCTCTCAAACTTATCAAAAAAAATTATGGTGTAACTCAAAACTATTATTATATAAGAAGTATTTTTTAAAATTGGTTCATAACTAAATTTCTTTCAATATGCATATATGATATTGAGAATAAATTATCAATAGTTAGAGTGTTATTGGGTATGTTTTTGCATGTGCATTTTTTTTATTAAGTTCATTTTTTTGGAAAAAATCAGTTTGTGATTTAAATAAAATCAATTTGTGTATAATGATACAAGCATAGATGTAATACATTTTTCTACAAGCATAGATGTAATACATTTTTCTATATACATTATATATTATTTTTTTGTAACTTAATTATTTAAATAATCTCATGTGTTACACGGGCTCTAAAGCTAGTATATATATAGGTTTAAGTTCAAAAGAGAAATGAAATTACTGCAAGATAAATGATTAAGATGTAAATGAATATGATATGACCCACTAGTTTTATTTTAATTTTTAAAAGCTTAAAGATAAATGATTAAAATGTAAATGCAACAATAGATGCACACTCTCTCTCCAATTAATACAACTAATATAACCATAATAAATATCTTTCTAATTAATATATCTACATATTTAACTATGATAATTAAAAAGATAAAAATACTAATTTAGTTTTATAATTTATTTACATCCTTTTCATTTTATCTAAAAAAAATACAATTTATTCATATGATACTAGCTCTTTATATTAAAAAACAATTTCTTTCCACTTAATTATTAGCATATATTAACGCGTAATTTTTAACAATAAATATCAAAACATAATATTTTTTTTTCAATTGATATATCTAGAAAAACTATTATCATAAAAAATAAAAAAATGTTTTACAAATGTGTCCATTAAATATGAACAATAAATATACAACTTACACAAAATTATATAAACTACACTTGTTTTGAGCAATAAAAACGTACAACATACATAAAGCATACAACTTACATATTAAATTCTACATCAAAAATTATATAAACTACACAAATATACATATATCCTACACGTGTGTAAGTTATATGTTTTTCGTGTGTAGGCTATGTTTTCTTATTCTTAGAACAAGCGTGGGTTATATGTTTTTGTGTATGTTGTATATTTCACATTTAATGCAAACATGTGTAAGATATGTTGTTGTATTATTCATCACAATATAACTACGTGTTGATGGATATTGATAAGTTGAATTGGAAGAAATTGGTTTTAAATAGAAAAAAATTTTAATGTATGAATAAATTGTATTTGTGTAGGATAAAATTTCCGTGTGTAGGTTATATGCTTTCGTGTGCGTGTGTATTTTATTGATGATGAATTTTGTGTGTAGGTTATATGTTTTCTTATTCTTAGAACAAGTGTATGCTATATGTTTTTGTGTATGTTGTATTTTTTTTGTTGATATTTAATGCTAACACATGTAAAATAGTTTTTGTATTATTTATCACAATGTAACTACGTGTTGATAAATATTTATATATTGAGTTGGAAGAAATTTGAATAGAAAGAATTTTAACGTATGATTAAATTGTAGTTGCGTAGGATAAAAATTCAAGAGACAAAAAATAAGTTATAAAAATAAATGAATTCTTAATATTTGTCAATTATAGTAATTTGATTAGTTATATTAATTAAAGATAGAGATACATATATACTTTCTTAATTTATCTTTAAGCTTTTAAAACCTAAAATAAAACTAGTTGCTCATATTTATTTCTCGCAGTAATTTCATTTCTCTCTTGAATCATCCCCTATATATATATATATATATATATATATATATATATATATAGGGTGGGGTTAGAATAAGAAGTGAGTTATTTGTAAGAAGTGTGAGAAGTAATATCGGGCGTTGGATGTGATCATCTGATGGTAGATATTGTTAGTGTGTTTTTTGTTCAGTGTGTTTTTTGTTCGGTGTGTTATATTTTTTTAAGGGTAAAAGACACTTCTTACACTTCTTAGGATAGTTTTACTTCTTTATATATATATATATATATATGTAAGGCCTCGTTCCCGGTGCCTCACTTTAACGTCGGATTTACTCATAAACACAGTTCTACAAATCAGAGTTTATTAAAACTTTCGCGAAATATAAAACTTTAACCGTTTATTACAAAACATTTAATCTTTTCTTTAAAACCATAACATAAAACATCATATTTTAAACATCGTTTCTTCCATCTTCAGATGCCAGCCGTTCAATCCATGCCATGTGTCATCCTCATGCCTTCTCGATAAATATATATACCTGCGTGCATACTAAAAGTCAGCTACGCTGAGTGAGTTCTAGTTAATCATGCGACATACAATACATACACATATCTTAACCTTGTATAAATATCCATAAGAGGACGTCACATAATATCTATTAAAAGAACTATTACTACCGCCCTACTATTTATATTATCCATAGAAGGACACTAAATATATATGTTCTCCATAAAAGGAACATCCTATATACTTCCATAAAAGGAACACTACGCTTTCCAGTAAAGGAACACTATGCTTTCCATTAAAGGAACACGGGGCTTTCCATTAAAGGAACACTCTGTATATTATCCGTATAGGGAACTCTGTATATAAGTTATCATTTAATATCCATATAAGGAGACAATCATAGCTATTCTTGGCAATACATGCAATATCCGAAGATCGTTCACATATCGACAAGTAATCATCCCTGCATTACATACAATATCCATATCTTTATTTATAATCTAACTGTACATACAATATCCGAAGATTGTTCACGTACCGACAAGCAATCATTCATATCGTACACATATATCACATAGGGCATACACTTATCACTTAGGATAAGTGTATTAACTGATCACATCGAGTATGCACACAGCCCCGAAAACATAACAAGGGAGTGGGGCTAGAAACTCACCTGAACTCGGTTACTTCTTCCATTAATGGTTACTTCTTTCTTTGGAAGTGCACGGCTAGCTGTATAACAATTAGGCGTATTGATTACTATCACTTTTCATATCGGGTTTCTAGTTAAACTATTACCCTCAACGAACGGGGGTTCGGGGGCAGCGCCCTTAACAGCGAAGTTCTAGGGGGCGGCAGCCCCTAGCAGGTCCAAGGGGCAGAGCCCCTGGCTGGGGTCGAGCTGCCAGGTCAGCTTGGAAAAATTTTATTTCTATTAACTGTCTTAGCACATTTTTCATTAGAAAATTAAATTATTATTTAATTCGCTAACTAAATCTTTATAACGAATTAAACCTAATTCGCTATTCTGGTTCGTTATCTCCTCATAACTTGATTCGCCGCCTGGTTCGTTATCCCCACATAAATAATTGGCAAGTAACGAATCACCTAATTCGTTACTTGATTCGTTATGCTAATTCGTTGTCTGAACATCATCTGATTCGTTACCTTAGCATAGCGAATGAGCATATAACGAATTACCAGATTCGTTATCTTTCCTAACGAATGGATAGATAACGAACTTAAGAGCTCATTCGTTATAAAGTTTCACGAACTGGGTTCCATTCGTTATGAACGCGTAACGAATTGGTCAATCATAACGAATCATCTATGTTCTTATCCAACCCTTGACTTATGGTCAAAGTCAAAATCGTCAAGAACAAGAATTAGTCAACATAAACCAGATCTGCAATTAAACCTTCGATTCTCAACGAAAAATCACGATTTACGTATCAACGGATTCGTCTAAGCAGCGCCTACAAACCCTAACCATTAAATCGGCCAAACATCCATGTTTAAGGGGTGCGATTTGTGCATCTAGTTACGGGTTATATTATGTTAACAATTAACCTATCAAATGCTAATCAAATTCGGTAACGTTTGTTTCATTAGATTCGTTTTAATCATACTAACACAGATCTATGATTTACCAAACCAAACCGAACCGAACCTATATGAACGATTTCTAAATATAAACGTACCATAAACGAGTCGTTCTACAAACACGGGCTGGTCTTGATGTTGTTTAGGTTTGACACGACGATCTAGCACCAACAAGCTTCGGATCTTGGCTCGGGTTAAAGGATGGTGTGTGTGTGTGTGTGTTTCTCAAGGTGTAGGCTATGGTGTAGTGATATATAATAATGGAAAGGATTAGGGTTTAAAGGGTATTTATACTCCCTCAAGCCCATGGGCCTAAGGCCCATCTTTCCTTTTTGGTCCATAATTCCATCTACTTAGCCTACTTGAACCATCTTATTATTACGTCATCATTTCTCTACCAATTCTAGTAAACTTTTCCACTATTAACGAATAATTCATTAAATATTATTCTTGGAAATTTAGGGATGTTACAATATATATATATATATATATATATATATATATATATATATATATATAGCAAGGTTATAATAAGAAGTATTTTTTTTTCTAAAAAGTATAAGAAGTGATTTTAACCATTAGATCTAATATATGATATAAGGACAAGATTGTAAACAACCATGACATGTTAATTATGAAATTTAATTATAATACCTATATCTTTCCTTATAACCCGGTCAAACACATTAAATACATATTTAATATTAACATAAACGCACTAGCCCGTATAAACACACTAATCCGGCTATAACATTAACTACATATTCATACTTTAAAAAAACACCACTTTCAAATCTAACAGAAACACACCAGTTTCATATATGTGGGTGTGTGAGGGGAGCGTTTTTTTTACTACTGATATCGTCGAAAACTCAGTAAATATGACTGGAGAAATTGGTGATGACCGGAAAAGAAAGAATGGTGGTGGTTAATGGTGGTTCATAGTGGGTGGTGGTGGTTTGTGGTGGGTTATGGAAGTATTTTCTCTCTCACATGTGACTAATTAATTTGATTGTCTATTTCCAAATTTAATAAAACACAGTAAACGATAATGCCCTTAGAGTGTTATGAAACTGGTGTGTTTCTATATATATATATATATATATATATATATAGGGAAAAGATCCAATACAATAATATATATATATAGGTAAAGGATGGAATACGAAAATCGATTATCGTACAATAGGTACGCTAGTGTCTGGAGCGTCCATCTTCAATAACTAAATTACGCGAGCCGGCCTCCTTCAACCTCTTCTCCCATCGATTCCGTCCACCTTCACCATCGCTGTTCAACGATTCCGTCCACCATCCACCTTCGCGACCACCATCTTCTTCCGACACAACCATCGATCGTTGCTCACATGTCAGTTGATTAAATTGCCCAATTGAAATTGAAATTATTGAACTAATGATCAATTAAACTTTGAAATTGGTCCAATTAATAATCAATTTGAAGTTTCAATAAATCAATTTTGAGTTTTTGAAGAAACCCAGTTGCAGACGTTCCATATTTTGTTCATATGGTCGAATCAATGATCAAATTAATAGTCGATTGATGATTGTTTGATGATTATGAGATTATATGAAGTGATTTCAGTGTTCAATTTCATGTTTACATGTGTTTAATTTCTTTTTTTTTGTTAGTTTTAGAAGTTCTGAACAACCAGAACTTCTTAGAACTTCTAAACAGCCAGAACTTTCTGAACAGCCAGAACTTCTTAGAACTTCTAAACAGCCAGAACTTCTTAGAACTTCTAAACTTTTTATCAGAACTTCTAAATTTTTTTGAACACCCAGAACTTCTTAGAACTTCTAAACTAAACAACCTGAACTTCTTAGAACGTATTAGAATGTTTAAAGATGTTCATTTGTTTTTGAACACCCAGTGCTTCGTTGAATGTATTAGAACGTTAAAAATGTTCTTTTTTGGTCAGAACGTTTAAAGGTATTCAGTTATGTTTCAGAACGTTTAAACATAATATTTTGAACCCTAATCAGAGCTCAATTGAGTGCGTTATTTCTGCAATTCCATAATTGATTGATGAATCTAAATGCTTCTACACATCAATTCGATTGATTAAATCATCATTTTGGTGTTTATTTTGGTCAGAACGTTTAAACTTTGAGCAGAACGTTTAAACATGAGCCCTAATCAGAGCTCAATTAAGTGTGTTAATATGTATTTTCATAATCGATTGATGATTCTAAAGCCTCTTACACATCAATTCGATTGATTAAATCATCAATTTTTGATCAATTTGAAGATTTTTAATGTTCAGTGACGTTCTTTTCAATTTTGGGTTTTGACTTTTGAGATTTCATACTGTAAGCTGTGATTAGAGTTTAGAAATTGGATTAGATTGAGCGACAAGTTCCGAATTTGGATCAGAGTTGATTTGTAATCGACGAATTTTGATCGCGAACTACTGTTGGGTTATTTACGAAATTGCCACCGCGCGTTTTTTAATCAAACGTTCTGGAATGTCGCGTACCTAATGTACGATAAGCCCTTATTGTACGTTAACCCACCCCGATATATATATATATATATGTGGAAAAGATCCAATACAATAATACCTTAACGTACAATATGTACGCGAATCCCTTTTTCCACAAAATCGATTCATGAAATCACATCCAAACATCTCGGAATCGTTAATACATATACAATTAATCATTGGTTCACCGAAAAAAAAAAACAGTTTTGGATGATTAATCGAACATTTTTTTACTTTTTTTACGAAAACCGTTTTTGAGCGTTTTAGTTTTTTGGCTGGGAGTTTTAGGTTTTGGTTGAGCGTTTTAGTATTTTTTGCTTTTGAGCGTCTCGCGTACCTATTGTACGTTAAGACATAATTGTACAGTAGCTCTACCATATATATATATATATATATATATATATATATATATATATATATATATATACACACACTAGGTGTGCCCGCGCGTTGCAGCGAGGAGGCAATGGGGATGTGTTCGGTATGAGGTCAATTTGCGGTGCGTTGGTGATGGAAAGAGAATTCTAGTAGCGACTAAATCATACTTAAGTATCATAGCATAGAGCCCGCGCTTTGCGACAGGTGTAAAATATGGCCACACTACTCGTGGTTATAGGAATTTTTAGTGCTACGAAATCCGTCAATGGTGTATGATTTAGTCGCTAGGGTCACGGAGAGGTTTGCCTAATCAACAAAACTACTCACTCAACTCACTAAGAGTAGCATCTCCTGAAAACAACCGAAAGTTAGGTGATGGTTTTTCTACTCAATCCAAATGCCCACTCAACATTTATTTTTTATTTTCTAATTAAACTACATAAATTATTTAGATTAAAAACAATATTTTCATTGAATACAAAAGATTACAATGCTATAAAGAAACACAATACACAAAATAAGAAAGGTGAAGGTTTTTGGTTGGCTGTTTCACGACATGTATTACAACTTTGACCCAATGCACGACTCTAAAACGTTCAACAGCTACACCTAAAGTGATCAAAACAAATTGAAAACTTTATCACATCCATCATTGTAATGGTTTTGCTATGTAGGTTGGTCAGTTTGGTACTATTAAGTATTAACAAACAAACTTACAATGCCAAGTTATAAAATTCTTTTGACTTTGTTTTGACTTTTCCTAAGTTGACCATTTCCATTTTTTCTCAAATTACCATTGTTTACTTACATTTTATGACTTAAAATTAAGTCAAAAGGAAGTTTGGATTGCCTCATTTCCAGAATCAATCCGGGTTCTCCACAACCAAACGATCCAGGTTCTCTACTTCCATTGGGATTTTAACCAAATTTGAATCAAAACACCTATCAAAACAATGAAAAAAAAATCAAAAATTAAAAATCTAAGGTTATAAGTTATAAGGAGCCCAAGTACTAACAAAGGCATAAACAAACATGATATAAAAGTTGCAAAACATATAAGAAAACAAATAAAGAAGCATCTAAAGAAAATATAGTCAAATTAATATGCTGATCAATATATAAATTTTGAAAATTATCTAAGGCTTCATTGAATTGAATATATATAATAAAAAAAAAAGAATTAATGTGTGACTTTTAAAGAACCAGTGAACCACAATCACACGACTCAGTCAGCTATAAATATTTTAAAAGAATTTTGATTAAAACTTATATTTGTGTGGTGCCCTATAATTGCTAAAATAAACCATAAAAAAATACATGTATTTAAGTCTATTTTGAAGCATCATTATTAATGGCAAAAGTTAGTAATAAGTTTTTGATGATTAAAAACGACATCACTCAAGTTATTATAGTATTAAAAATAAATAAATAAATGTGTCAATTAAAATATTACTTTAGTTCACCATATTACCAAACACGACTCGAACCAAACAGACACCTGATTAGACAAAATCTAAACAACTGAACTGAAATAAAAGAAAAATTGAACATGACAACACTAACTCGTATTCATCCCATGGCCAAAAGATCCTAGTCATATTAGACATTGCATCTATTCATCTATGTTATCAACTGTAGTTTCTAGTGACGCTCTGCAACTGTAATCTTCATGTCAAGGGTTACTTCACATGTACAACTCTCCGTTTAACCATTTACATGTTCACAACTTGTCCAGTTTTCCAAAACTCTAGCAAATCATCAAATTCTTTTTTAGCCTCTTTAAACACTGTTTTTAGCTTCAACACCTGCCAGTTAGCATCTATCAATAAAGAAGTCCACACATATATTGAATACGGTGCCTTGCCATATCTCTAACACGCTAAATGTGTTCAAAATGCATAAAGTATATTTTACGTAGTCATACTTAGCACACTTAATATATACAAACGGTATAAGTGTTTACACGTTTGCCGACCCGACCCAGCACATTTCGACCCATACTAAAGGTTTTTTTTTGTTTTTTTAATAAAAGTGTATTAAGAAATAATTACTTCCTAACTACTAAAATATATTATGATTGTTGAAGTACCTTGTCACTAAGTTCATTCTCACTCATCTACAAATCCAAGCATCTGAAACAAAAAATAAATAAATAAAGTATAATACAAAAAATATATAAATGCAAGCATAAAGAATACTCACCGCTGTCTTAGCTTCTTATTTTCTTTTATTACTTCTATCATCCTTTGACCCTGTGAATTATATATTTTCATAACTGTCACACCCCAACCTACAGTGAAAATGCCGGGGCGTGAACTGATTATCATAGCTCTCAAGGTTACTATCATGCATTATTAAAAGTGTCGATATCTATTATATAAATTTCCAAATAACAATTATCCATACAAAATTTAAATACACAAGTACATATATCAATCAATAACAATATATCTTATTAAGTTTTTCTTCTAGCATAAATCTTTAAGTGATCTTGTACTTCATCAAACGAATACCTGCATATGCGTTGAAAATAATATAGTTTGTCAACACGAGGTTGAGTGAGCAACACACCAGTTCAAAGTATAAATAAAAATATGCATTTGCAACAAGTCATATGCGAATAGCAAAATAACCAAATGAGCAAGTATAATTGAGATGTCGAGAAACACAAAGCTATAACGACTAGCGTATGATCATACTAGACTGAGATTATGTTGGACATCTCCGAATGTTAAAGCATACAAAGCAAATAAGCACATAAACAAGTAAGGTATAAGTTGTTAACACATAAGACAAAGTTGCAGTTTTGTGTATAAGTATATATGAGAAATTATATTTACGCATATGTCCCAAAAAACGTGAGAAAACAAGCAAAATAGGGGAATGTGGTACTCACCTTAACAGACAAGCAAAAACGAATAGGATAATAATAAGAATGCGGGTGATTGATCAAGCTCTTCGAGAAACACCGACGAGATGTCCTAGTTACGGATAATTGAGGAACATAAGAATAATTTAAATAATGGAACTAAGATTAGATAGAGGTTCGGGATTCGATGATAGAGTGCATTCTAACGTAATTTTAATATTAATAGATTATATTTGATTATCACTTTTATTTATCAAAGGTTTATAGAAAATAGCATACTTTAATTGTATAAAATTATAAATAAAAATATTTGACTTAAATAATTATAAATTTTGGAAACATTATATAACTTAATAAAGATTTATAACAACATAACTTAATAAATATTATTTGTAGTTTTATAAATATATAAGAGTTAGTTTACTTGGTTTATATATCTATTGAAACATTAGTTATATATATATATATATATATATATATAAACGTTGGTTTTTAAGTTACAACGTGCATTAGTAATATATATTTGAACGAAAACGTGAATAACGAATATTAAAAGTCAGTTTTCCTTAAAATGATTTTAATAATTATTATTATTATTATTAATATAATGGTTAAATGTTTTAAAATAAAACGAACAATAATTTTCCTAAAAAAACGGGGTGAAGGGGGATTGAACCCACAACCTCCGCCCCACCACACACCAGTAATAACCAACTGAGCTACAGCTAAAAGCATTTCAAACACAGTTTCCATAATTTAAATACGCAACATGTTCTTATCAGATTTGATTATAAACCCTAATCAACAATTTGATCTAACCCGTCCCTAATAATCAAATTGATGTTAGGGCTTTTGATCTGCTCAAAATCTTGATTAAAACCATATACAAAAATTACCTTAATATGTTATGAACAGGGATGAACGGGACGTGATTATCGTCGGCCAAAGAACACCTCAGAAAGCTATCGAGATCACAACTAGGTTATAATTAATTATGGGGCTACGAATGGCGACGGCTGTGGGATGCTATCTGAGAATTTAATTGGAATAAAGTCATCGTTTATATAGGATTAGGGATTAGGGTTTCGAACGGTTTAGTAAGAATGGAAATCGGATCATGATTGATACAATTAACTTGTATAAAACGTCGGTGAAGCCGCGTTTGATATATGTGAATGATTTCCTACATCAAAACTTGATTACAAACGGATTTACTAGCCTAATTTGATGATTATTGGATTCGGGTACAAGAAAATCCACATAAAGAAGGACATGGGTAAACGGATAATCCAGCTTGAAAATGGGTTATATCACAAAGTTACAATTTGATCCTTGGAGTTTGAGGTTGGATATATAAGAGGTAAGAATATATATTTTGGGCTAAAAGTGTACATAGTTTAAAATTTTAATTATAAATAATTATATATAATCAATTTTGCTCGATAAATGCCAATTATATTTAAAAATAACCCGAACATTGAATGAGTCGGGTATTTATATAAATTCGAAAACCCGAGTTGTTACAATAACAAGTATATTTAAAAAAAATAAATATTATTTTTTTCAAATTTAAAAGATTGTATTACTGTGTTTGCCCCACTCGTCACAGGGGCGTTTTGAAACAAGGAATCATTGGGTAATTTTATCTTTGAATTTGACTCTTAGTTAACAAAAATAAGACCATAAAAAACCTTGATAAGATGTGACTGAAACAAATTAATATGAAAAGGTTTTATAAAAACGAATCGTACTATTAATACTCGTCATCATTGTAAGCTTATCCGACGATATATCCTCAGGTTGATCGGGTAATTTGTTTTTCAAATTTGACCCTAAGTTAACCAAAACAAGACCATAATAACCTTGGCAAGATGTAACGGAAACTATATGCTATAAATTAATATGAAAAGGTTGTATAAAAACAAATCGTACCATTAAAATTGGTCGTCCATTTGGAAGAAGTGTTCGAATCATGAAGCCCACTGAAGAACAGGTGGATACAGCCAAGCACCTAATCAATAATGCAAATAAAAAACATTAAACAAACTACTTTTAAAAAAGAAAAAAATGTTCACATAGAACTTACTTTGATAACCTCTGCAAGTTGGTCAACTCCAGACTCACCTGGAAAAAGAAGCTGAGTACGGAATCACAAAAAAGGATGTGTAAATAAACATGGCCTTTCAAATCGTTTATTGTAAAACACAAAAAAGATACTTGAACAAAGAACCTATTCAAGAAGCATTCAGCAAAAACATAACCAATAGACCAGATATCAATTCCTGGTTAAATGTATTAAATATTTAGTTCCCCTTTGACCTGTCAAACAACATAATATGTACCAGAACTTCTGCGCTTCCAAGTTCGTAGAGTTTCAGTTGCTGAGAATAAGGATTCACCTGCCAGAAAGAATATAATGTGCATTGTAACAGCAAACCTTAATAAGCTTCATATTATCATAATCATAATCATAATCATAAATAAATAAAAGAAACAAAAGGAATGCAGGGACGATTGTTTCAGTTGTAAATTCATCATTTAAATAAGGTTAAACAGATTTGAGTTAATACCAATTAATGCAATTCAGAACCTTGATTGCAAAATTGGTTTCAATTAACTCAAAATTGCCGGTTACTAAACTTGAAAAGGCGATGGTTCCATCTCTTAACCCTTCAATGAGTGCCATCAATTCAAAAGACATAAATGCATTCCATGAATGAAGAGTGCGATGAAACCCTCCAATGTATCACATTTAATTGAGTAAAATATATGTCTTCCCTAATTGTAATTTAGAATTTAGAGATTTAGCAACAAACCAAAAGCTTTGGATTCTACAAAATTGACAATCTGTAACAACCAAATTAGAAACAGAAGACCCTCTAATGGGTAAAAAATTTATACCTGGCTTTAATAATGCGATTGGGTGGCTTAAACGAATCATACTTTTAGCATTCATCGGTTGGTAACGGATGATCGACTCTTCAAGTGATTGTAGAACATAATTAAATGCATGTAGCAAGTCACTGGTATATGAATGGAGCAATTAAGGTCGAACGGTTAATTTATTCAACACTGATGCCGGTACTCACCGCATAATTACGTGGAAAGTCGTTGCGTGGGGAAGGCGGCAAAACCCGCATAAACCCAAAAAACGGCAAACCTTCACGCAGGTCAGTCATAGGTAAACTTTGGTCATCCCACTAAATGAAAGTGCCGGTCCTAACCGCACAAATCATGAGAGGAAACCGAACTAACCTATTGACAACCGCGCGTCGAACGGTTAACTTATTCAAAATACTTAGAAAATTTCTAACAGAAGGATGAGGAAAACCTCCACGCAGGTCAAATGTAGGTGAAGTTTAGCCATCCTACCAAGTGCAAGTGACGGTTTCACCCGCACAATCACGAAGGGGGAAGCAAAACTTCAACCTATTATCTACCACGTTCAAAGGTTAACTTATTCTAAACACTTAGAAAATTTCTAACAAAAAGATGAGGAAATCCTCCACGCAGGTCAGATATAGGTAAAATTTAGCCATCCTACTAAGTGCAAGTGACGGTCCTACCCGCACAATCACGAAGGAGGAAGCAAAACTTCAACCTATTATCTACCACGTTCAAAGGTTAACTTATTCTAAACACTTGGAAAATTGCTAATTTAAACTAAAGTATGCATGAGCAAGTCATATAACGTTTATAAAGCAAGTCATCCAGTGAAAGTAGCGGTCTTACCCGCACAAAGATTTATATTTCATAATAATTCATTACAAGAATGGCCGGGTAACTACCCGCCTACAAGAATATAAATCTATACAAGCTAAACCTATCCTAACAGTGGGAAGGGATCTTAAGGTTCAAGCTTCAGGACCACTCCCTCCAAACCCACTTGTACCCGCACCATCAGTTGGCTGTGGCGGTTCAAGGAAGGTCTTTAGAATGGCTAGCCCATCATCAGCAGCAGCAACTTCGTTCACCTTCTCCACCACCGGATGCGGGAAGGCGGCATACTGATTCACTGCTTGGTCATATACAGCTTCAGTATCAACATTATATAAAGGGAAGTTGGAAGGCGGGATGCCTTTCTCAACGAACCCTAGACCAAGCAGGAAGCCGGCCTTTTCCCCATCCTCGTGAGAAGCGTTGAGGGCTGCGCTCATGGCATCGTCGTATGATGTGTCCGTGAAGACTCGATGCACAACCTACAAGAAAAAATACAAGTATCAAAACCTTTTCTATTTACAAAGAAAAGCGTAAAGATATAATGAAATTAAACATACCTGAGACAACGCTTCTCGAAGAAGCCATTCCTTGGCAACCAGAGCCTCCTGGAGGGCGGCTTGAGCTTGGTTACGGGCGCGTTCGGCTTCACTTTTGTTGAGGTTGGCAAGCAACACTTCTTTAGCCGCAGCCTCTTCAACGCCCTTTAGCTTCCGCTCAGTATGGTCAAGCACCCCCCTCTGGTCCAAGATCTCTTGGAGCTTCTTGGCGTCTTCCATCGCCAAGGCATCATGAGCCTGTTGGAGTGCCTCTAGTTTGGCTTTAAGTTCCTCATTCTCGAGGCGTAGAGGCTCAGCAACAGCTTCAGCCTTGGTGGCCCTCTCGGTTGCGTTCTGTGCAGTTTCCTTAGCCAACCGAAGCTGTTCGTTAACAGCTTGGGCAGCCTTGGAACGGGCCTCGAGCCGGGCCTGAACTTCAACCTCGAGGGCCTTGAAGGCCTTCTCCTTTTCCGCAGCCACTGCGGTAAGCCTCTTGTTCTCCTCCCGGACAGCCCGCGCCTGAGCTACTTCTTGAATACGAGCTGCTTTTAACTTGTCGTTTTCACGACAGAGCAGCTCGACGCGCGGCTGCATCCGGGCCAGGAGAATCCGAAGCTCGTTGGTTAGCCTACCCTCCTGGTAGCTAGCCATTGCTTCCCCCAACGCACCACTGGGAGCTGCGTGACGAGCCCACTCCACACACTCCATAGGCGTGCGAAGGGTTGTTCCTCGGCGGACGTTCCATCGTGGAACATACACTTCATTGGAATCCGACACTGCAAAAAACAAAAAGCAGTTAGGAAAAGATGATATATATATAAAAAAAAGGCCAAAAGAACCCTACGCACCTGTAGGGTCGACAGCAGGCCGATAGCCGCCAAACCCATCACCTGAACCCAAGGGAAATCCATCCAAGAGGTCAGGCAGATGGGAATGAGGCAGAGGTTGGCGAGAAGCCCCAAGCATACCTGAAGGATCGGCTGTAGCTGCCGACGTCGGAGGAGGCATGGAGGCCGCCGCGGTAGAAACCAACGGAGGTGAACTCACCGGAGGTGAACTCACAACCGTGGTCGCCGCTGCGGAAGTACCCGCAGAAATAGTCACCGCCGGCTCAGTGAAAGATTCAGTAAATATGGCACTGACAGCCGGCGGAGATGTCATCACAGTTGGATCAGTTGGCTCAACTGGGTGAGCAACTGAACCAACAACTGAAGCAGGCGCAGCCGCCTGGGTCAAAGCCTCAGGTAGGTTGACCAAGCCTACCGTCATGGGTCCGGAGGTGCTCCTCCCCGCTCCACCCTGGAATGCGGTAGCATCCACGCCTGCACAAAGAAGATATAAGTATAATGGCGGAAAGATATGAAGTTAAAAAGTAAAGGAAGTTTGTACTTACGGGTTTTCTTGAGCCTAAAAGTGCGAACAGGCGGGGACGAACCCGATGGAGCCGGCCTCTTCACGCCGCTCACCGTCGTTGTCCTGGGCTGCTCGGAGGTGACGGTCGTCTCAGCCTCCGGAGCAGTGGTCTTATCACCACCAGGGTTCCCCGCCACCTCTTCGCTCTCGGTCTCTGAATCAGACCGATTTACTGGATCGGCAGTGGAGGCAACCTTCGCCTTCCCCTTCCCGCCGGCAGCCTTCTTCTTCCGCACCAACGGAGGACCATCTGCGGATTCCTCATCAGAAGATGACAAGATTAGAGGAATTCCAGCAGAGGTTTCAGCATTGAGAGGTCGAGGGTTGAATAACGCCTTACCTGGCCGCGTGGCACTCAGAATAGGGTGGCCTGGCGGGTAGACCTCCACAAACCGATCCCTTGTTTGCTCCAAGATGGGCAACTCGTTCTCATCGAGAGCACGAGTACCCATCCGAGCGGGACCATCACTCTCCTGCGGCTGCAGGAGAGACTGCAAGTCGTTCCCCTCTGAAATAAAAGAAACAAACAGTTAGAAGACAAACCTATATAAACAAAGAAGACAGAGCATACCGTAAGGGACAGAGTTCAAACCGTATTCGAGGATGATGGGAACCTGTGACGCCTCCTTCCACACCCGGCTCATCCCAAGCATCACCATCCCAGACTCCGCAAAGCGGTATACCGGAGTCTGGACCCGGGAGATCTTGGCGAACCACTCCGCCTCCTGGTAGTTGAGGGCGTGAAGGGCGGGGAGTGCTCTCCCATTCTTAAAGGTCATCGCAAGGGGGACGACGCGAGCGGAGATATAAAAAAACTCACACTTCCACGACCGAATACTGCGCTCGGTAGCGCAGATCTTCAACCCCTTGATCCGATTAACCAAGGTGTACCACCCCTGGATGCACCTCCAGGAGTAGAAGGTCATCAACCGATCTACGTGGGGCTCCACGCCCAGAATGAGACACACCCACTCAAAGTGGCGGATCTTGGCGATCGCCATCGGGTGTACCTCCGTCAAATGCACCCCGTGCCTCTCTAAGACACGGTATACAAACTTCGTCAATGGGAACCTGAGATTCCCATAAACGAAGAATGCAGCGTACACCCCTATCTTGCCCTTGGGGGCATCGTACACCGTCTGGTGTGGCTCCGGAAACTCAGGCTCGAACGGCTCGAGCATGAACTTCCGGACGATGTACTGAAAAAGCTCGGCAGGAAGAGCGCACTGGCACTCGCCAGCAGTGCTCTTGTCGTCCTTATCGGAAGTGGACGACGGATTCTCGACGAACACGTCAGACTCCTCGGCAAAAGAAGACATGTTTGGATGTACAGAAAAACGATTTCAGAAGAATGCTCGCGGAATAGTGAGTATTCGCCGGAAATCGTTTAGAAGATGAAGAGAAGTGAAAGTGTGGATTGCAAAGGACCCTCTCCCCCTTTATATACTCATCGCAATTAATGCGATGAATTTAATGCGGAAGAGAGAGAAATCGCAGGTGCAATGAAATTATGACACGTGACAATGAGCAAGCTGGCAACAGCTGTTGAAAGGACGCGTGCCATTAATTTCGCGGCCACGCGCCCGAAAAATCGCGCCCACGCGCCTGAAAAAGAGCCTGGAATGACCATATACTGTCACGTCGCCATAACTTCCTGCACGTCCTGACACTGTCAGAAGAAACCGTCGGACGACGTTTCAACAGTTTGGACTGTTCTTATCCTTTCACCAACTCTTCGAATTTCAAAATTTCAAAAAGATTCAAAAGTAAGCGGGAAAATACCCCTTACCTTGGCAACCAAGTAACTATAAGACAGGTGCGAGTACAGTGTTAAGGCAAAACCCTTCACATACTTTGCACCTGCAGGGAATTGAAGCCAATAATACCTCGGCGACCAAGTAACTATAAGACGGGTGCGGGTACAGTGTTAAGGCAAAACCCTTCACATACTTAGCACCCGCAGGGAATTGATGCCAGGAATACCTTGGAAGTAAAGTAACCGTAAGACGAGTGCGGGTACAGTGTCAAGGCAAAACCCTTCACATACCTAGCGCTCCGCAGGGAATTGAAACCAAGAAGGATCTTCTGGGCCATGCTTGCGGAAACGGGAATAACATCCCCGCATAGCGGGAACGTCGAGAACTATATTGTTTGAAGCTCCAAGATGGAATTGGTGGTTTTAACATAATTGATCACTATGTTCAAAACTACCAAAACCTCATGGAGAATCCACACAAGTGGGACTCAACGCTCCTGACTTGCGAGGAGGTTATAGACCTACCCGCATCATACCCAAAGATCAAGCAGGAAAGTCGGGAATTTCTGCAAGTGACATTAGGACTTCCGCGGGAAGAATCCCCATGGAAAACCTTAAAACTAAACCCTTTTCAAAAACCCTTTGCTTAAGTCCAAAAGTTCATCTCACTTATTAAACATTCATGAGAAGAACATTGGACTGGGGGGACTTGAAGAGGTAGGTCCCAGCAGAGCCCAGTTGGACCCGCAGGACTCACCTTTAAGAGAGACGTCTGCGCAGAAACCAACTGGATCCGCAGGATCCACCATGCTCAGAGACGTGACGTCCTTACGCGCAGTACGCAAGCTGTTCCCGCAGGAAATGCCTCCCAATGGCGAAGTACTCCGCCTGTTCCCGCAGCTGCGGATACAAGCCATCAGGGAAGGCCACCCGCGCAGCAAGGCTACACTCACAAGGCACTTAGCTCTCAAAATAATTCAGTAGTCACCTGAAGAAGGAATGAGCAAAGCCGGGAACAATCCCGCACAAAGGCGGGAGGGGGAATACTACCGCCCAAATGAGCCAGTCCGTACGATACTAGAGGATCTTTTGTACTGTACCTGACGAGGTATGGGATCTTTAAGATCTGACCAGAGATACGACAGCTCATTGACAACAGTATGGCGAGCAGCATGCTCTTGTACTGTATGTCACTATTAGCCGCTGCCTACTCACCAACTCCTGCCATACCACGTGCATAGCCTGCAGTTGGTGGAAAAGGAATAGTACACAGCAGGCCTGGTCACTGTCAGCCGCTGCCTACCCACCAACTACCAGCATGGCACGTGCGTAGGCCACAGTTGGTAGAACAGGAATACTATTCAGCCGGCTATACCTTCTTGGAAACCTACCTTCGGCTATAAATACCCCAAATGGTATGATCATCTCATCTTATCTTGTATCTTATATCTTATACCTGATATCTGCTCTAGCAATCTCTTAATATACACTTATATTTAAGAGCAATCTAGTCTGATTCTCACGCCGGAGGGTGGTCACAAGGAGGTACCCCCCCTTCTCAGTGACGAGCTCACGGTGTCTGTTTTGCAGGTTATCAGAAGAACCATCTTTGCCGGATCTAACCCCTCGTGGGAAACATCTATTTAACCCCCAGATTATCCGTAATCTGCCCGGGGTCGATTAGTGTTTCTTCAGATGTGTAAATAAACATGGCCTTTCAAATCGTTTATTGTAAAACATGAAAAAGATACTTGAACAAAGAACCTATTCAAGAAGCATTCAGCAAAAACATAACCAATAGACCAGATATCAATTCCTGGTTAAATGTATTAAATATTTAGTTCCCCTTTGACCTGTCAAACACCATAATATGTACCAGAACTTCTGCGCTTCCAAGTTCGTAGAGTTTCAGTTGCTGAGAATAAGGATTCACCTGCCAGAAAGAATATAATGTGCATTGTAACAGCAAACCTTAATAAGCTTCATATTATCATAATCATAATCACAATCATAAATAAGTAAAAGAAACAAAAGGAATGCAGGGACGATTGTTTCAGTTGTGAATTCATCATTTAAATAAGGTTAAACATATTTGAGTTAATACCAATTAATGCAATTCAGAACCTTGATTGCAAAATCGGTTTCAATTAACTCAAAATTGCCGGTTACTAAACTTGAAAAGGCGATGGTTCCATCTCTTAACCCTTCAATGAGTGCCATCAATTCAAAAGACATAAATGCATTCCATGAATGAAGAGTGCGATGAAACCCTCCAATGTATCACATTTAATTGAGTAAAATATATGTCTTCCCTAATTGTAATTTAGAATTTAGAGATTTAGCAACAAACCAAAAGCTTTGGATTCTACAAAATTGACAATCTGTAACAACCAAATTAGAAACAGAAGACCCTCTAATGGGTAAAAAATTTATACCTGGCTTTAATAATGCGATTGGGTGGCTTAAACGAATCATACTTTTAGCATTCATCGGTTGGTAACGGATGATCGACTCTTCAAGTGATTGTAGAACATAATTAAATGCATGTAGCAAGTCACTGGTATATGAATGGAGCAATTAAGGTCGCGTGTTAATCGCCTCTAACGGATGATCGGCTCTTCAAGTGATTGTAGAACATAATTAAATGCATGTAGCAACTCACCGGTATATGAATGGAGCAATTAAGGTCGCGTGTTAATCGCCTCTAACGGATGATCGGCTCTTCAAGTGATTGTAGAACATAATTAAATGCATGTAGCAACTCACCGGTATATGAATGGAGAAATTAAGGTCGCGTGTTAATCGCCTCTTCAATGCCTCGCCAGTGGATAATGGTAAGCGTGTGAGTGAATAGCCGGCGGTGAGGATACAATAAATGTTACGGCGTCTCATGAAAGAGAAAATGGAAGATGAAGGGTTGCCTATATGTATTATAATGGAATATAGATATATAGATATAGGGTTTGAATCAAATACAAATAAAATTAGCATGCTAAACGTGAGAATTATGTAGCGTAATTATGTATACAAGTAGAGTAATTATCATAGAGTAATTATGTAATTACTCTATGATAATTACTCTACTTGTATACATAATTACTCTACATAATAATTACTCTATGATAATTACTCCACTTGTATACATAATTACTTTACATAATTCTCACGTTTAGCATGCTAATTTCATTTGTACGTTAACCTTCCCCTGTATATACACACACACACACACACACACACACACACACATATATATACATGTTAAGTTAATGCGAGAAATGATCTTAGTGCGAGAAGTGGTTTTAACTAATCATGTTTTTTTCCTTTTCTTTTTGTTTTATTTAATTGTAAAGATAGGATAGTAAAATATTTAAGACTTATATTTTTGTTAAGTAATCATAAATATGATAACTTAGAAAACAATATTATATATTATCTTTAAAATATATTTTTATTTAAATACTATTATCAAATTTAAATTCATAGTTTTTGTCTCCCAATTAAAACTCCTATTGTTGTGTTAACGCATATTCTTCAAAATTCCAATTACATGAGACTTATGTCTCTATCCAGAATTTTTTCTTTTCTTTTCTTTATTTTTTTTTACACAACAGCACACACATCTAATATACTAATCAACCATAATAACTATAAACATGACATCATACATAATAAATGAGTTTTCTTACACATTAAAAAAAAAACATTCCTACACACCAATATAAACGACTTAGATACATAGGATGTAAAAAACAATCTTACTACAATATTAAACATAAAAACTAATTTATATCTTCTACAAATATTTATAAATATTTATAATGGATCCCTACATAAGAAATATATATCATACACATTATAACTGATAGTCACCAAGTATACTTATGTTTAGTACCTACATAGTCGGCTCATACATTTGGGTAGGATTAATAATTTTTACATTTACTCAAGTTTACAAGAATTGAAATTTTTTCCCACAAGGTAGAACATTTTTTACAATCTGTTTCTCACTAACAAGAATTAAAATACACAAATAAGGTAGAATGTTTCCTACACAGTTAGTGTAGGTTAAAAATTCAAATGTGTTCGTTAGAACTTTAAGAGAGTTACAAAATTTCATATATTTAGAAAATTATAAGAGTACCTTCATCATCTGTCATGAGTTTTTTTTTCTGAAAGTAAATAATAAGAACTTGAAAAAAAAGTTTTAATTTTGTAAGTAATTGTACTTACTGTAAGTGCCAAGGAAATTAGGAATTTTTTAATTAAAATGTAGGAATGCGTAATGGAGAAATAAAGAAGAATATTTGAGAAAAAATAGAAAGGATTGGAGAGAGAGACAAGAAATAAGTTTGCATTTATTGGCCAAATGTTAAAAGTTTACTAATAATATACATTTTCTATCTTATAAAACATTGAGAAGGGATTACCGTGAAAGAAAAATTGTATGCTAAGTTTTCATAGTGCGTGTTTTGGTTGCGCGAGGTGTAACATCTTGTTTTCTAGTTTCGGTTAATAAAGGAAAATACTAGTTATCATGAGTCGGGCTAGCGTTGGGTTAAATGGATATGGGTTATGAACTTGGGTAATAAAAGAAAGAAGGAAATACCATGGGTTTAAGCCCATGATCCATAAATATATATACCTTTAATCACCAATTTAATTTCATTTCACACATATTCCATACACCACCAAAACACACACTTAAGCTCTCTCTCTAGTTCTCTCCTTATCTTAGCCGAAATCAAGAAGGAAACTGAACATCGACCCAAGGTAATAATAGTATGATATTATATGAGCTAAACCCGTTAGATCTAGTCACGAAACGACGAGCCGAAACAGTTAAACTGTTCAAGTCACGAGATCCAGGTGGAATCGGGTATAAACCGAACCTAAGATGAGCTTAGGGATCACCCTAGCTCAGATCTGGATCGAACGGAACGAAAAACGATGAAAACAGTGGAAAAATGAGTTAGATATCGTTTTTCCGGCGAAAATGCGGTTTTCCGGCGATGACGGCGCCGGAAAAGTTGGTACGAGGTTAAGGCGTCAGAGAATGTTTCTGACATTCTCTGACCTAACCCTAGTTCGCTAACGGGGAGTTAACAAATTAGAGGTAATTCGTTATGATGATTCGCTAAGAAAAGGGTAACGAACTAGACTTAGTTCGTGTTCAAATTCGTTAAGGATAATATAACGAACTAACTCCCAATTCGCTATGACCATTCGTTAACAGAGATAACGAATTAGAAAGTCCAATTCGTTACATGGACTGATTCACTACATGAACTGATTCGTTATAAGATCCAGTCATTTAATAACCAGTTCGTTAAAGGGTTCAATTCGCTACTTGGACCAGTTCGCCAAGATAAGCCAATTCGTTAAGAGCAATGTAACGAACCAGAAGTTTAACAAAAGGACAGAATGGTCCCTGAACTTAGAAAAAGAATGATTTAATTACAAAGAAACCCTTGAACTTTTAAGTAGCAAATTAATCAATGATTCAAAATGCTAATGGAAAATGTGCTAAGACAGTTAATAGAAATAAAATTTTTCCAAGCTGACCTGGCAGCTCGATTCCAGCCAGGGGCTCTGCCCCTTGGACCCTGCTAGGGACTGCCGCCCCTAGACCCCGCTGCCAGGAGTGCTGCCCCCGGACCCCCGTTCGTTGTGGCTTATATAAAGATAGAAATACTGTAAGGTCCCGTTCCCGGTAGCCCTACTTTAGCGTCGGATTTACTCATAAACACAGTTCTTATAAATCAGAGCTAATTAAAACTTTCGCGGAATATAAAATATTAATCATTTGTTACAAAACATTTAATATTTTCTTTAAAACCATAACATTTAATATTTTCTTTAAAACCATAACATACCGAATGTCGTATCACAGATCACTTCTAGTGTTGATGCAAACGTGATCGCAGAATTATAGATCGAGCAATCACATGATTATGAATATTTCAATCCTTAGTGGTATTACTAAGAGTGATAATGTTCCACCGAATACTATTATGACTACAAGTATTAGTTATAAACTAAACATGAATAGTAGTCGTAATGAATTAGATCCGGTATGAAGGATATGTTTGTTGTTTGTGTTAAGGGGATTATTAATAGTTTACTGATGGTAAAGGGAGGAATAGGTTAGCGAGTGGATAGAAAAGATCGAAATGGTTAAGGATATTGGTAAGAGTCTAGAACATTGTGTAGTGAAATATGCTACAGATATGTTGGTAGATTATGATGTATCGTGATGGAACACGATGGTACAAAATTATAATTAGAAAGTTATTACTCAGATGATATGGTCAGAATTTAATATTCTTATGCTAGAGTACTTTATTTCGAGTAATTAAGTTCAGAGATTGGAGACTGAGCTATGGAAGATAGAAATGTTGTGTGCTGATCACTTAGAACACGCTAATCGTTTGAAGGAATTGTCATGTCTGGTAACATGGCTAATTACTCCTGAAACTAAGCGAAGTGAGCGCCATATTGGGGACTAACTCCATCGATAAGGAGTATAGTCAACCCTGTAAAATATACAACTTTTGGAAGGGTTGTGTCACAAGCCAACCTTGATATATTTGACTCCGTGGGAAGCGGAATGGAAGGACGTTAGGTGAAACGTCGAGTGTTAAAGAAGAGAAATGTTAAAGGAAGAAGAATGTCGAGTGATAATAGGCCACAGGTGTGGTAAAGATGGACGTAATGCCACAATTGTAGAACAAGTGAAGCCATGTGTACCGACAACCCCAACCCATTCGTGTACAACCACTCCGAACCCAACAACTTCAATAACAATCCATCCAAAGAAATCAAATTATGCCAAACAGTTGTACTTGCTATGAATGTGGCAGTACAGAACGTTTCAAGAGAAATTGCCCAAAGTTGAACCAAGGTGTTGTTGGAAGATGAACCTCATGACAAGCATCAATCTCTGATCAAGCAAGGAGCCGTGCTTTTGTGAGTAATTCAAATAAAGCACGTCATGATCCAAAAGTGGTATTAAGTACGTTGTAGTTTTAAATCAATAGACTTCAGCGATATTTTTACGGTCGTCGATAGAATTTAGTTCCTGCTAACCTCCTATCATTTGGAAAGATACCGATTAGTGAAACTATAGAACCCCATACGGTAAAATCGCTAACGGTAAATCCCTAATGGTTAACTAAATTGTTCGGAATTGTCCTATTATTCTGAACGATTAACCTCTCCTTAATAACCTACGACCAGTAAAGTTAAGAAGTTGTGACGTAATAGTTAACGTGGATTGGCTAACTCAACATGAAGCTGAGATCAAATAGGAAAAGAAGATGATTAGAAGCTCTCTTTCGGACGATGAAGCGATTAGATACAGAGAAAAGTGTACGGTATTATGTTACCACTCTAATCTCATCTTGAGATGTTATAATATTTACGACAAGAAGACGTGGTCTATTTAACAAACGCGATTGCCAAAGTATTTAAAAGAAAACATATAGAAGATATCCCGATGGTACGCGAAATTCCACAAGTTTTCCCAGAAGAACTTCCTGGATTACCGCCAACCCGACAGGTCGAATTCAGAATCGATTTAATGTCTCAAGCTGGTCCTGTTGCTAAAGCACCCTACCGACTTGCACCGTCCGAGATGCAAGAATTATCCAATCAGTTACAAGAATTGTTGGATAAAGGATTCATACGACCTAGTTAGTCACCATGAGGTGCACCAGTGTTATTTGGGAAAGAAAGGATGGAAGTGTTAGGATATGTGTTGATTAGGGAGAATTGAATAAAGTGACGATCAAGAATAGGTATTCACTTCTTCGAAGTAAATGATCTGTTTAACCAACTGCAAAGGGCGATTTATCTTTAGAAAAATTGATCTTATATATAGTTATCACCAAATGAAAAATCCAAGAGGAGGTCGTTGCAACAACAGTGTTTCGGACTCGCTACGGCCATTATGAATTCTTAGTTATGCCTTTCGGGCTAACAAATGCGCCGGCAGCATTCATGGAACTCATGAACCGAGTCTGTAAACTTTATTTTGACAAATTTGTCATAACATTCATTGATGATATTTTGATATATTTGCAACGTAAAGAAGAGCACGGGCAGCATTCATGGAACTCATGAACCGAGTCTGTAAACTTTATTTTGACAAATTTGTCATAACATTCATTGATGATATTTTGATATATTTGCAACGTAAAGAAGAGCACGAACGACGATTAAGGAAAATTGTGGAAGTGTCAAAGCATGAGGAGCTATACGCGAAGTTTTCGAAATGCGATTTTGAATAAAGAAGGCATAATCCCTTGGTCATGTTGTAAAGCAACAAAGATTTCACAAAGATCCAAATAAGATAGAAACCATTAAAATTGTGCCAAGCGCCGATTTTAAGTCTCCCCGATGGAGACGATGGTTTTGTCGCGTATTGTGACGCATCGCGTAAAGGGTTAGGATGCGTGTTGACGCAGTATAATAAGGTTATAGCCTATGCTTCCCGACAGTTAAAAGTACACGAGTAAAATTACACTACTCACGACTTAGAACTGGGAGCGGTTATCTTCGCACTTAAAATGTGGAGACATTACCTCTACGATACGAAGTGCACCATCTTCACCGATCATAAAATTTTGCAGCACATATTTGATCAGAAGGAACTGAATATGACGCAACGAAGATGGGTCGAGTTGTTAAGCGATTATGACTGTGACATCCGTTATCACCCTGGCAAGGCTAACGTCGTAGCCGATGCCTTGAGTAAGAAAGATCGGGTTAAGCCATTGCAAGTGCGAGTGCTGGGGATGATAGTCCAGTCGAACCTTCGAACCTGATTCGAGTCGCTCAACGTGAGGCGTTGAAAGAGGAACAATTGGAAAAGAAGGAACCTTACGGCAATGAGGAGAATTTCGAACAACGCGTGGACTAAATTCTCTACTTCAAAAATCGGGTTTGGATCCCGACCCTCCATGACCTTCGTGAATTAATCATGGACGAAGCGCATAGATCGAAATATTCCATACATCCGGGATCGGATTGGACTATTGATGATACGAATATCTGAAAGGATTTTGTTAATGACCGAGTGTAGAGAAAGATATGGTTACGTATGTTGGTGAAAATTTAAGTTATGCAAGAGATAAGGCTGCATACCGAAAACCCTTGGGAACGCCACAACGACAAAAAAATTCGTCAATGATAGTGGGAATAAATTGCAATGGATTTCGGGACGCAAATTCTCATGATATATCAAAGGCATGAGGTAAATTGGCTAATCGCGGATCGATTAACCAATCCTCGCATTTCATCTCAATCTATGACGATTATCACAATGAATTCTCGCCCAAATTCATGATGGTGAAATGGTATCTCGTCGTGGAGTACCATTTTCAATGATCTCAGATCAAAATAGTCATCCTACTTCCATTATTGGAAGGCGGGGAAGGAAGCATCGAGAGCTTGAAGCTTTCTATGGGTGAAGTAATTATCACCAATTTGTTAAATTGAAAATGGGCGTCAATCAAGCCATAAGATTTGAATTGATTCGAGAAACAACCAATCGGATTTATAATATTTAAGACAAGTTGAAAGCAGCGCGTGATTGGCAAAGGATTTATGCCAACGTTCAAAGGAAACCATTGTCACTGAATAGAGGTGACAAGGCATTTTAAGGCATCACCTTAGAGAGAGGTGATATGAGGTTTGGCAAAACCGAAAATAGCTTCTTAATATATTGGACCCCATGAGAACTATCTCCATGATTGGTCACTTAGTTTATTGATTAAAGTATTCCAGGGGCTAAGTACTATACATGATGTTTTGCCATGTATACATTTTGAAAAGTGCCTAAGCGATTAGGCAACGAAAGTACTAGTAATAGAGGTACTCATAGAAGACATGCTTGATATCATAACTAATTCCGTAGAGATAGTAGACGGGAAAACTAAACAGTTTGGACATACCAAGCTTTATTAATTAAGATTAAGTGGAATTCACAGCGAGGACCAGATTATACTTGGTAACGCGAGGGTGAATTCTGAAGGAAAAACCCCCCACCTTTCTCTCGAAAGGAGATAGTGGGCGTGTAAAATTTCGAGGACGAAATTTCTTAACGGGGGGAGAATGTAACGATTCCGACGAAACCAGGTATACCCTAACCGGTAGACGTTAGTTACGTCATATGTAATGTCGGGTACATGAGTTACCATGGTAATTATACGAGAATACATGGTTCATTGTATTGATTGTACGTGAATATATAATTCACCGTATTGAATATGCGATCAAACGATCGATAGTTATTGAAACCCGAATGAATCGAGGGTTCAATTATAGACGAGATATATGGTATTTAGTGATGTTACGAAGTATTAAAGCTTCGGGATAAGTGGATTGAGGCACAGAAAAAGGATTTCGATTTAATAGTACGTCGGTACGTTAAACGAAACCTTTAATACCAAACCGAGCAAGTGACGATCGATCAAGCCGAAAAAGATGCGTAATAACTAATAATATGACGTTTTAAGTTAATAAATGTCATGGTTTAAGTTTTTAAATCGGTTTTATATAAATTTCATTTTTAACCGAAAAACGACCGTTTTAGCCTCGTTTTAAGCCGAATTAAACGTCTAACCGAATAATGAACTGAACCAGATTATCCAAAACATTATCCAGATTACGAGAATCGGAATATGTGGCCTAAAATGAAGAGGTGGGTCCCACCCCACCCCCCATCATAGGCCGATCGGAATACCAACCTCCCCAAACCTTTCATTTCTTTTTTTTACACCAACATCTTCATGGTCTTCATCTCTTTCCACTAGATGAACTAAAAACCGAGTTTTGGAGCAAGAAAAACCGAGGTAAAAGTCGAGTTATTTACGTGTTCATCTTCGTTTCTTGAGTTTAATTGCAAGAAAATGAGGTTTCAATGATGAAAACCGATTCTTGCATGATCAAGTGATGTATACGGGTTATACAAGGGATCTTGGTCCAAGAAAGGAGTTAAACGAACCAAGAACGAATTTTTACGGTTTAAATCTTTGTTTTTGAATCATAACCGAAACTATAGTGTAAGAGGCTTGATCGTGAGTGTAACTTGCTTGGTATTGTGGTATGTTGGATGTAGGTTCTGTATTTAGTGGTAGATAAGGCGGAAAGACGAGTTTGTAGCTTGTAGTGGCGGAAAACGAAAGGTATATTCGGTTTATGTCGGTGTATGTGTTTTTGGACAGATTGTTGGTCGTTTAGAGTTAGGTCATGAAATTTTACAGGGATGTTCTACACATGAAAATAAGAGTTCTGTGAATTTTTGGTAATTTTTGGACAAAGGATGAATATTTGGTGAATTTAATGCTCGGTTTTGGCCAAAAATGGTGAAAAATAGTTAAATATTATGAAAAATTCTGGAAAATTGCAGATAAGCTTTTTATATCATGTATAAGTCACACACAAAATTTGAGGTCAGTTGGAGAAGTCTAAGTAGGCTTTTCGGTTAAACGAGTTCTAGGGTGTTCTAGCTCGGTTTTAGTAAAAATGACATGTAAAAGAAGATTTTGGTTCTGGAAAAATTACAGGGGACTATGTGGATGGCAGGGGACATCCAGGAAAAATTTGGGATTTTTCTAAGATCGTTTGGTATTTACGACATATTTAGTGTTTAAATGGTGTTTAAAAATAGATAAATAAATTTTAAATATAAGAATTAATTCTGGAAATATTTTTATAAAATTCCCCACTGTTAAAAAGTGATTTTTGCAAAATTTCAAGATCCGAGAGTAAACGGATAAGTATTTGTGCTAATTATCAAACTTTTAAAGTTAAAACGCGTAAACCGGTGAAGTTCGTTTAAGCGAGCTGATTGGTGTATAAAAACCCTAAAAATGAACTATTTTCATATGAATGAGTTAAACAAGTAAAAATAAATCATCCGAAAATAATTCGGATGATTTGAGTAATTTTAACCTATTTTAACAGTTTCCGGTACGCCAAAGACGGAAACGGGTCCCGCGGCCAAACGGGACGTCTAAACAGAGCTATAATTTCACCACTTTAATTAAGTTATCAGTCAACAACTATTTTCGGGTCGTGTGCGACCAAACTCAGTTTGAAACATAAAATTGGATAACCGTGCTGGGCACGCAAAACGGGGAAAACGAATTAATAGAAAATTTGACTGTTGAACTCTAAACGACATCACAATCTGAGTCCGGAGAAGTATTTCGGGTACAATACTGGGTTAACAGTGTCCCCAGATGTACCAGTTGATACGGTTAAAAGATTATATAAACAATAAGTGTATAATAACGATCTTAGGGATCATATTACAGATTGGACGCGTTAATTGATAATGATTGTTGTTACCTGCTTGCATGTGCTAAGGTGAGTTTCACGAGCCCCTTTTTCTGAATTGTTTTCAAATATTTTCCCTGGGCGGAAAGCATGTTACTATTGAAATGTTTAAATACATACTGAACGCATGGATTTGCGTGTATTTATAAATATTTGATTGTACGGGAATCGTACGGAGTGAGTACAGGACTGGGTTAACAGTGTCCCCAGATGTCTTTGGAAATGTTTCCGGGTTAACATTGCCCCCGGAGTGAGTACAGTACTGGGTTAACAGTGTCCCCAGGGGTTCCTAGAAGTGTTTCCGGGTTAACATTGCCCCCGGAGTGAGTACAGTACTGGGTTAACAGTGTCCCCAGGGGTTCCTAAAAGTGTTTCTGGGTTAACATTGTCCCCGGAGTGAGTACAGTACTGGGTTAACAGTGTCCCCAGATAATATTATATTATGATATGGATTTATCATGGTTTACTAAAATTGTGAAACTCACCAACTATTCGTAGTTGACCCGTTTTCTCACATGCTTTTCAGGTACAATTAAGATGAAGTGATTGCTTACGTGCTAAGTGCTTGATGTGTGTAAGATTTGCGTGCGGGATGTTAGGATACATTATAACAGATAGAATTATGTATCGTATGGTATGATGTGTGTATCACCTAGACGGTAATGAAATACGAGATAATGTAATTTTGAAGTATATTAATGCATTCAGTTTTCTTTATAAACAATGTGGTTGATATCAGAAGTGTCTGTCGCATCCCGTTTACGTTTCCGCTGCGGTTGCGGGGTGTTACACTTCATATGCCAGCCGTTCAATCCATGCCATGTGTCATCCTCATGCCTTCTCGATAAACATATATGCCTGCGTGCATACGAAAAGTCAGCTACGCTGAGTGAGTTCTAGTTAATCAGGCGACAGACAATACATACACATATCTTACATACATACATATCTTAACCTTGTATAAATATCCATAAGAGGACGTCACATAATATCTATTAAAAGAACTATTACTATTATCCTACTATCTATATTTTCCATAAAAGGAACATCCTATATACTTCAATAGAAGGAACACTATGCTTTCCATTAAAGGAACACTATACTTTCCATCAAAGGAACACCGGGCTTTCCATTAAAGGAACACTATGCTTTCCATTTAAGGAACACGGGGCTTTCCGTTAAAGGAACACTATGCTTTCCATTTAAGGAACAATCTATATATTATCCGTAGAGGGAACTATATATATAAGTTATCATTTAATATCCATATAAGGAGACAATCATCGCTATTCTTGGAAATACATGCAATATCCGAAGATCGTTCACGTATCGACAAGTAATCATCCCTTCATTACACACAATATCCATATCTTTATTTATAACCTAACGGTACATGCAATATCCGAAGATCGTTCACGTACCGACAAGCAATCAATCGTATCTAACACATATATCATACATGGCATACACTTACCATTTAAGTTAAGTGTATTAACTGTCACATCGAGTATGCACACAGCCCCGAAAACATAACAAGGAAATGGGGCTAGAAACTCACCTGAACTCGGTTACTTCTTCCGTTAATGGTTACTCCTTTCTATAGCTGTGCACGGCTAGCTGTATAACAATTAGGCGTATTGATTACTATCACTTTTCATATCGTGAAGTTAAACTATTACCCTCAAAGAACGGGGGTTCGGGGGCAGCGCCCCTGACAGCGGGGTTCTAGGGGCGGCAGCCCCTAGCAGGGTCCAAGGGGCAGAGCCCCTGGCTGGGGTCGAATTCGCTATTAACTGTCTTAGCACATATTCCATTAGAAAATTAAATTATTATTTAATTCTCTAACTAAATCTTTATAACGAAATAAACCTGATTCGCGGTCTAATTCGCTATTCTGGTTCGTTATCTCCTCATAACTTGATTCGCCGTCTGGTTCGTCATCCCCACATAATGAATTGGCAAGTAACGAATCACCTGATTCGTTACTTGGTTCGTTATGCTAATTCGTTGTCTGAACATCATCTGATTCGTTACCTTAGCATAGCGAATGATCATATAACGAATTACCAGATTCGTTATCTTATTTAACGAATGGATAGATAACGAACTAAGAGCTCATTCGTTATCAAGTCTCACGAATTGGGTCCCATTCGTTATGAACGCGTAACGAATTAGTCAATCATAACGAATCACCTCTGTTCTTATCCAGACTTTGACTACAGGGTCAAAGTCAAAATCACCAAGAACGTAAACAGTCAACCTATCTCAGATCTGCAATTAAATCTTCGTCTTTTAACGAAATAATACGATTTAGGTACCGTTGGAATCGCCTATGCAGCGCCTACAAACCCCAAGGGTCTAATGATCCTGATATTCGTGTTTGTAGGGTGCGATTTAAGCATCTATAATACGGGTTATTTAGGTTAACAATTAACCTATCAAACTTTAATTAATTTCAGTAAGTTTGGCTTTGTTGGATTCGTTTTTACCATACTAAAACAGATCTATGATTTATATACTAAAACCGAACTTTACGAACAAGTTCTTGATATAAACATACCTTGAACGAGTCGGTTAAATGAACACGGTCTAGTCTTGATGTTGTTTTGGTTCTTCACGACGATCTAGCACCAACGGGTTCGGGTTTCCACCTTAGAATCTTGGCTCGGGTTATAGGATGGTGTTTGTGTGTGTTATCAAGGTGTAGGCTATGGTGTGGATTTGGATAAAAATGGAAAGGATTAGGGTTTAAGGGGTATTTATACTCCCTTAAGCCCATGGACCCAAGGCCCATCTTTCCCTTTTGGTCTATAATTAATTCCATCTAAAAGCCTACTTATCCTATCATATTCTATTATTCTTATTATTAACCGAACGGAAAAATTGGGATGTTACAAATACGTTATGAGTAGAAATAGTTAATTGATACATGTAATTATTATACAGTTAGCCGTGCACATCTCAAGAAAGGAATTACTGTTAACGATGAACGTAACCGCATTCAGGTGAGTTTCTGGCCCCATTTCCTTGTTATGTTTTCGGGGCTGTGTGCATAGTCTATGTGATAGTTAATACACTTACCTTAAGTGGTTAGTGTATGCCTTTCATGATTTAGGTATGTTGGCTTCTTGACGGCGCGTGAACAATCTTCGGATATTGCACGTACCGTCAGGTGGAAGTTAAAGATATGATAAATATATAAGATGTATAAATGATGTATGCACGAATATATATGATGTATTAATGATGAATGTATGATTGTATATGATGTATGTATGGTATGTTGATGGCACGTGAACGATCTTCGGATATTGCACGTGTTGTCATGGAAGGTATGTAAAAGACAGGTATGGTACAGTTGCACGAAACAAAGGGACCAGACTCTCATAATATATGTGAGGATAGGGACCAGACCTTTATAATATATGTGAGGATACGGACCAGACCCTCATAATATCTGTGATGGTGGGGACCAGACCTTTATAATATCTGTGATGTTAGGGACCAGACCCTTATAATATCTGTGAGGTTATAGGGTGGAAGGCTTTTTAAATAGGATGGATAGTTATGTATGAAGAGTAAGTATGAATAATATACACTCCTTCGGGCATGTGTGCAAGTATGTAAACTGATTGCATGTTGTATGATTAACTAGAACCCACTCAGCGTAGCTGACTTTTAGTATGCACGCAGGTGAGTAGGATGAGGCAGCTCGTTTGATGAGGACACATGGTAGAAGAATAAGAGTCTGGCATCTGAAGACTTAAAGACGTTTTAGTATTTATATTTGAATTGAAAGACAAAATGTTTTATTATGACAAAGTTATGGATTTATATGTAATGTTTTATGAATGTTTTATTGTTCCGTGAATGTTTAAAGTAACTATGATATTAAGAATTGCGTTTATGAGTAAATCCAACACCAAATGTAGGGCACCGGTAACGGGGCCTTACATGAGGTACAATTTCTAGGTCACACAATCAATCCTGAAGGGATTACTGTGGACCCAACTAAGATTGAGACGATAATGAATTGGAAGACTCCGTATAACCCGACTAATATACACAGCTTCTTTGGGTTGACTGGCTATTATAAGAGATTCATTGAAGGCTTCTCCAAGATAGCAGCACCCTTGACCGGAATGAACCGAAGGTTTGTTATATTCAATTGGGGTAAGTTTCATGAAGAAGCTTTTGAGGAACTAAAGAAAAGACTCACACAAGCTCCAATCCTTGTTATATCCGATGGTGATGAGTATTTGGTTGTTTGTACTATGCTTCGCATCGTGGGTTAGGTTGCTTGTTAATGCAACGAGGAAATGTAATAGCTTATGCGTCCAGACAGTTGAAGGTTCACGAGAGTACGTACCCGACGCATGATTTAAGCTAGCAGCAGTAGTGCACTCTCTCAAGATATGGAAACATTATCTATATGGTACTAAGTGTACTATTTATACAGATCATAAGACTTTGAAGTATTTCTTCGAGGAGAAAGAGCTGATTATGAGACATAGGAGATGGTTAGAGTTGATAAAGGACTACGACTGTGATGTCAAATACTACCCTGGTAAGGTTAAATTGGTTGCCGACACGCTAATCCGTAAGATACCATTTGGGTGATAGTGGACCGTCTAACGAAAAGTGCAGCCTTTAGAAGTACTAGATAGGAAATAAAAACACATCACCTTGGATTTCATAACTAAGCTACCGCATACAGCTAAACATCGTGATACCATCTGGGTGATAGTGGACCGTCTGACGAAAAGCGCTCACTTTCTGCCTATACGAGAGGCTATCTCGTCAGAAACGTTAGCAAATATGTTCATAAAAGAGGTTGTGGCTAAACATGGAGTGTCATTGCCGATCGTGTCTGATAGAGACACTCACTTTACTTCGAGATTCTGGAAGAGGTTCCATGAAGCTATAAGAACAAGATTGAACATCAGTATGGAGTATCATCCTCAAACAGATTGGCATTCGGAAAGGACTATCCAAACTGTCACACCCCGACTAAAGGCGGCGGAACATGCCGGGGTGCAACGGATTGCTCAAGAACACAAGACACTATTAAAGTGACAATATTTAAATAACTCATTCACTTCATTTAATCATCCAAAGTAACACAACTTGTTCATACAATTTAACACAAATACAAGAATTTAGATTGTTCATTCTTCTGATAACCTAAATGGTCTCAAATAAAATTGCGTCTTCAAACTCCAATCAACCAATAATCTAACCTGTAACACATAAAATAAAATCACCTTGGACAACCAACAGAAAGTTTGAAAACCGGCATTGATACAAAACAAACACATAAATTTAACAATTAATATACTAAAGATCAAAACTTAAAATCATTATTCAATGTTTGTTGAAAGTGCAGATAAAAAGGGATGATTTATACCGTTTTGCGATTGAGCAGCTATGTTCCATGATAACCATAACCATCAAAATACTGTAATAAAAAATAAAAAACTTTATAAAAGAACTTTAATAAAGAAATCATATCAATTATAGAGTCCACTGTTAGTTCCATAAATATCAAAATTGAAAATAATTTCCCAAGAATACAAATCACAATAATAATAATAATACCATAACCAATATTCACAATATAAATACATAATAAAAACATAATTACCATGTTTACTGGTCTTGTTGAAGAAAGTTGTACAGCAAGCCAGGCCACTTTCCTATAACCTAAATCAAGAATAAAATTAATGATAAAAAAAACCTTATTATACTCCATTACCTCACAAAGTGATCGATTTGTTAATAATTACAGCTACTATTCATACGACACAAATGTTAAAATTATTCACATATGGATTAAGATGATGTAACGAAATCTGATTTTGGTACAGATTCCTCGGCAATTGGCCATCCCACAACCCTCCCCATTTAAACGATGACAAAATTTTGAAAGGAAATTGAATACTAACCGTTTGGAGTTTGGATTTGTGCTTGAATGTTGGAAGATGATGGAGGCGCGATAGGTAATGGCGGATTGAAAGAGGGATTTGGGTGATTAGGTTAAAAGGAATTGAATATTAGAAACTCATAAGGAAACCGGGTATTGAAATTGAAATATTTTAATATTGGAAACCGGGTATTGAAACTTAAACTTAAATGGGTACATTAATAATTGGTAATTGAATTTCTTTTTGATTTATTTAATTGTTAAGAAAATTAAAGAAGTATAAGATATATTTGAAAACAAAAGGAATAAACCAATAGAGGAGGGTCATGTGGAGGCAATCTTAATTGTTTTAATAGTATAGTAGGATTTGTTTTCTTTTTATTCTCAATTGTATTGATTAACACTCATGTGTTGGTATGACAACGTGAAAGGTTTATATGACGTGTATACATATAATAAATTTGGTGGAATATTATTTTTATGTTGTAATTTAAATGGTCTCATTATCCATACAACTCTAGATGTTCGTTTAAACATTTCACATCTCAATGATTGTTTCTCTTACTAAACGCTCGTCTAATAATTTATTTAGTTTTTAAATATATATATATATATATATATTATTTTTATCCATAGAATAAACCTAACATACATTTACACCCACTTACGTAGGTTGGTTATTACTTTTTAAATCTTTCAACTTTTAGAATTTAACATTTTTGTTTTGAAATTTTGACGAGTGTTACACCTATGCTTCTAACAAAAATATAAGGAGACAACTAGAACGCTTGCATCCGACAACTTAAAGTTGTTGACATGTGTAACATGGTTCTTTGGCCTAGGAGACGAGTGTTACATTCTCCTCACCTTTATTAAAATCTCGTCCTCGAGATTTGTTATGGAAGAATTTGTTAGGGTTGACTAGTTATAACTGAGGTCGGCTTTGGACAACTCAACCTTGTTTAAGCATGGTTGATCTGTCCATGCCTACACCAGGGTTGAGTCACTTGACACCAACCCCAATTATAATCATAATGACTAGTCTAATATTATATTATACTATATTATATAAATTCAAATTTAATAATTAGAGGTCCCTTTATAATGTTCCCATGATGCGTGAACTAATTTAATTTTATATTTATATACATATTTATTTTTTTAACTGAACCTCTACATTCCAAGTGATAATTGTAATCTGTACACTTCGTTTTATTCGTGAAATTATAACTCCTTTACTGATTATGAGTTGTTATAGTATCTTTCTTTTTCTTCTTTTTTTTTCCTCAAAATTTCATAGTTATTATTATTATTATTATTTGTTTCTATTTTATTTATTCGCTATTTATTACTATTTTCATTCCTCTATTGCTTACGTTTCATTTTTTTTAATAAGCACTTTTATGTAAAGACATGACCATGTGCTAATATTCTTTTTTTTTTATAAAAGGATTTAAAGAACCTTCATCGGCTACAAAATTACTTGTCTTAAAACAAGTTTACAGGTAATTTACAAGACTTAGGTATACTATTAGCTATATTCTATGTCTTAGAATCTCTGACATTCGCTTGACATTTCTTGTATGCTTCTCTGTCTTGGTTATAGATTTAGTTAGATGGTTCCCGAGCATTAAACATGAATGCCCTAGCGTTTCCTTTCTTAGCACCACTGCCACTTGCATCAGCTGTCGTGTTTATCTTTTTCGGACATTGTGTGCTGAAATGTCCTTTCTCTCCATAGTGGAAACAAACAGTTGTTTTCTTTCTGCAATTTGTTTCAGCATGACCTATCTTGTTGCAAAAGGTACAGGTCACAGATGCATCAAATGGATTCATGTGGTCTCTACATACTCCTGAATGCATTTTCTCACAAGTTTTACAAACATGTTTTGAAGAATGAGAATCCTTCTTTATCTTCCATTGGTCGTTTGATTTCTTGATTTCTTTTTCATCTTTCTTTTCGGTAGTGTTATCCTTTTCCTCTTCTTGGTTTCTGATCATGCTATTGATCAAATGTCCAGCCAGTTCCATAGCAGAATCAGTGGTTTGCGGCATATTGGATCTTACAATGTCTCTTATCTCTCTTGGCAGTCCATAAATATACCGTGTAACTTTATTATATTCTGGGGTGACCAGATGTAGAACTAGTCGACAGTACTCAAGAAACTTAGTGTTATACTCCTTGAGATTTGTACCAAAAACCTTGTGGTTCCATAGTTGGGTTTGAATCTAATCCATTTCGTGGATTGGACAGAATTTCTTTAATACGAGACTTTTGAATGTCTCCTAACTTAGATTATACATTGTTTCTCGACCTTTATTTTGAATCAGGGTATTCCACCATTCAAGAGTTTCTCCTTTGAACATTTGTGAAGAATACTGGATAGCTTCCTCACCGGTGCATTTGCTTATGATGATGATTGATTCATGTTCTTCTAGCCATCTCATGGCGGCTATAGCATTTGTGTCTCCATAAAATTCTTTAGGGTTGTAGGCTTTATAAAGCTACATCCTTTTTGGACTTTTAATTTCTTTCGTCTTTTATTCTTTGAATTGTTGTCAGATGTAGAACTATCATGAGCTTCTTCCTTTCTTGAACGAACAGACTTACTTCGACTTCTTTTGTAAGATTTTGGTTGACTTTGACTTGTAGAGATGTCCTTGACTACGTCAAGAACTGGATTCATAGATTCCTTAATCATCTTTTGAATTCCATATATATATATTGGGCGGTAATTTCATTTATTTGATTTTCAATGTTTTCTTCATTTCCAGTTTTCTTGGGAGGACTGTTTTGAGAGTTTGCCCTTTCTTCTCTTGACATACTACAATAAATTATAAAAGATAAGTTCAATATTCGAGGAAATCAAAACATATCTTTTATTTATCGTATTGTAGTTACAAGAGTGCATAATATTTATTATATTTATATTGTTTACAAATATTATGGTTCTTATTGTCTATTTCTTCCAGCGAATGATTATTTTCTTTATCTTACTGCCCTCTTTGGCTGTCAGCCTCTCTCTCCTTTTCATATTCCTTTTCAATACTGAGTATGGATTTAGTTTATAAGGCAGTTGGAATTTCATAATGGGTTTAGTATTCTTGAATGTCGTTAAATACTCCTAGGTATGAGTACGGCTAAAATAGGGATCTAGGATTGCCGGGAAATTAAAATATTCCAGAGGGGATATTACTAGATATATTGTCAATCTTTGGCACAACTAGTTTCTTAGACCTACTCGGTCCTGCTCCATTTGTGTTTAGTCTTAGAATGACTGGAGCTGGTGGGGTCTCAAAATCAACGTCGTTTGAGTAAGAATTTTCCTCCTTTGTTGTTTGAAGTCAATCTTCGTCACTTGACAGGGCGATAGTAAATCATATAGTCCCAATGCAGCCTTTCCCTTTTCTTGGTGGTATGTGAATCAATTCTCCTCGGCTAAAATGACTATTACGATCGGACATCCACGCGTAGTTAGATTAGGGATATGTTCCTATCTTATACGTACTGTTAAAACTTATCCGTAACATTTAAACATTCAGTGGTTAAAGCCTAGATACTTTCAATCAAGTATCTAATTCGCTGAAACCGATGGCTCTGACACCAACCTGTCACACCCGGCCTAAGGGCCTAAACGTATGACCAATAGTTGGTACCGGTTTTGTAAATATATCAGAGTTGCGTTCTTTTGGCGGAAGTTTTTAAAATATTCTTTTATAAAATGTCATGATTTAAATACCCGTTTGATAATACAAAACGTATCCGAGAAAATATAATTTACATTAATTATAATTTCAAATATATGAGCCATCATACATCGTCTAATGACTATATCTCCAATCTTCTATCATGCCTTGCTTGTCTGGTCTAACCTTTCTGATTTCCTGTAAAATGGGTTGGAAAAATACGTCAGCGATATGCTGGTGAATCGCTGACTCTAAAATATTTTCTAGAAATATTGTTATAGCACAAATATAGTTTTCTATACAGCTCAGCGGGGCTTCTGCTCTGTACCATGGGGCGTATCACTAACATACACACACACACAAGTCAACAGTATTTCTGGGAACTGTGCCCATTGGAAATATGGTTTGAGACTGACGCGTAACATGCCTGCTATTTGTCAATTATGTTGGATCCAGACACATGTGTACTCAGTCTGAGTGACTTTATTTTCTATCGTGTGTTATAACATTTCTTTTTATAAACTTTTTCAGATTCTTCAAGATGAACCGTACATTTGTCTTTTCGGTTCCAAGACAAATAATATGTCCATCATTTCAGAGTAAAAATCAGCTTGACAAACAATTAACCATATTCACCTTTTGACTCAGTTGGTGAATTTGTTAAAGGTTTTTATATTTATAAACATGTTTTGACTCTTTGGAGACAAACACCCATTTGTCCCATAAGAGTATGACTAAAAAATAACGTATTCACGTTATATAAAAAGGTAGAACGTATTCACCTTATAATATCAATTGACAACTGGCTTGATTATCTTGATTATATTAACTTAAATCAACTAATCCAAACTCATGCTCATTACCGTAACCACTCACCATCATCACCTTCATGAATTATTGTTGTCACCACTTAACTCTTTACTATCACCTTCTTTCTGTTATTTTGAATGATACTCTCTTAATTTCATGTACCTATACATGCCCCTTTTATAAACAAAATATAGGCACAAATATGTAGTTATCTAAATGCACAGATGGCAGTTAGTGAGATTAGTGGCTTCATGTGTGGAGTCACATGTTTCATCCTTATCAAATTTATATGTATATGGGCACAATATAGTATTAAGATAATTGAAAGTTGTTTTGCTAACTTAACATTTACGTTTTGTATATAAACTACATTATTTTATCTAAGTATATTTGTTTTCTTTTTATTCTCAATTGTATTGATTAACACTCATGTGCTAGTATGACAACGTGAAAGATTTATATGACGTGTATATATATAATAAACTTGGCGGCATATTATTTTTATGTTGTAATTTAAATGGTCTCATTATCCATACAACTCTAGATGTTCGTTTAAACATTTCACATCTCAATGATTGTTTCTCTTACTAAACACTCGTCTAATAATTTGTTTATTATATATATATATATATTATTTTTATCCATAGAATAAACCTAACATACATTTACACTCACTTACGTAGGTTGGTTATTACTTTTTAAATCTTTCAACTTTTAGAATTTAACATTTTTGTTTTGAAATTTTGACGAGTATTACACCTATGCTTCTAACAAAAATATAAGGCGACAACTAGAACGCTTGCATCCGACAACTTAAAGTTGTTGACATGTGTAACATGGTTCGTTGGCCTAGGAGACGAACACTACAATACAACCATCCCAGGTAAGTAAATCACCTTCGATTCTTGGAATCTCTTTGGCAAATGATCGTTTCATAGTGTTCGGCCCCTGAAGTGGCTACAAACCCGTCATAGAGTTAAGCTTTAAAGAGACTATAAATAATGGGATGCATATTAAGTTTGTGATCCATAAAAACTACTTTCTGTGATAAGCTAAGGATACCTTAGATACTTTGAGAGTGTGTGCATGTGTATATTTTTGGGATTATATGAAATAAATAAGTAAATAAATATATGAGTGAAATGAACAATCAAGTAGAGTAACACGTATAGGTAACACGTATAAGGACCCTAAGCCAAAATTATACTAGGTCGTTACGTCTAACCGTCTATCTTATAATCTTGGCTCTGATACAAATCTGTCACACCCAGACCAAAGGCGGTGGAACATGCCGGGATGCAACGGATTTCTCAAGAACACAAGACACTATTAACGTGACAATATTTAAACAACTCATTCACTTCATTTAAACATCCAAAGTAACACAACTTGTTCATACCGTTTAACACCAAATACAAGAATTTAGATTGTTCGTTTTTCTAACAACCTAAACGGTCTCAAATAAAATACCGTCTTCAAACTCCAATCAACCAATAAGAAAACATGTAACAATGCATAAAATGTAACTTGTCAACACGTATGTTGGTGAGCAATTTCATAGTTTTGAGTATATATAATATGAGGAAAAATCCACAAACGTATATGAAACTATAAATAAAAGCAACAATTGCGGTATATAAATCATAAATAAATGAGGATCCTTTCTAATCGGTAACAATCGACATACTCGGATAATGAGGCCCTATTCTACTAGCACAAGGCTAAAATAGTTAGGGGTGTGTATGATTAGGCTTATTGAAGCTCAACAACAAAATCAAAATAAACACTCGTGAACGTAAAGCATATGAAGCATATAACACATAATAGAGCAATTATACTAAGTATCATACACCCTAACGTTTGTATTTGACGATCAAGTATATTAAATCATTCTTTTTTTGAATAAGTACGCATGTTACCCCCAAAGTATAAAAATGAAAACGAGGGATGAAATGTACTTACGTGAAATAAGTAACTTGAAGAATTAGTTTGCGATAAAACGGAAAGATAAGTTCAACGAGCAAGACCAAAATTAAAAAAAGGGTCTTAAGTTAGTATTTGGTCGTAAAAGCTTTAAAGTAAAATAACATGACAACTAAGAAAAATAATTAAAGTTTGAGAGTTAAAGTGTAAATGCATAAGAATTAAAGTAATGGTTTTAGAAAGTAAGTTTACTCGAAATCGGGTCTCGGTATTCTATTCATTAGTTTTACTTAATCTTTGTTAAGTAATTATTTGGGTATAATTATGCTATTGCATGACCCTTTGTTAAATAGATACTAAGACGAGATTTTACGAGTGTTCGGATTTGTCGGTTCGAGTCTTGATAATTGGTCAAGCCCGGAGTCGAGATACCAAAGTGATAAATATTATGAGATAACTCAATGAAATCAAAAGAAGCTTAACCAAGTGTGTAGTTCTATTAAGAAGAGCATTAGCGTCCGTTAAGCGGGTGTTTGGCTTTGTCTGTCCAAACTTGTTATAAGATCAAGTTGGATCAGACATACCAAGTATTTTGAGAAAACACTTTAAAATTAGTTTATAATATAGTTTTTGAAGAAATATGAGATTCGGTGGCCCAAAACACACTAGTGTGTCTTAAGCGAGTGAACTTGGTTTAGTTCGGTCTTGGTTCGGTCCTTGACTCGGAATAAGACCGAGGATGGTTACCACAGACCTAATACCATAGAACTTATTAAAATAAATTTAGAAATAATAGTACTCAAGTCTTATATACAACATGTTAATAATAAAGTATTTATACAAGAGTTCGGTTTTGGTTTGGTCCTTGACTCGGAATGAAACCGAGGATGGTTGCCACATGCCCAATACCATAGAACTCGTTAAAATGATTTGGAAACTAAAGTAATTAGAAACTAAACAACATTAGTAAGCTTGCATAAATTATACCATAAATTAAAGTGTTAACAAGGACTATAATAGTTCTCCATGAAGCCTTACCTAGAAATACACCTACATGGACCATGACTGGAGAAGGGAAAGCCAAGGAAACAAGGGGAATACGTTTTAAACAAGCTATAATAACGAGCGTTAATTAATAAGAATTAGTTAGAAACAAATATTAGTATTAGTTTGATCTTGAGAAGTCAAACTATCAAAAGTTTGGAAAAAAAAATACTTAGATCTAGATTAGGGTGAGTTTGAGGTGAATGAGCAAACCCAAATGGTATGCATTGGTCTTGTTTATATAGGGAAAGAGTGAAGGTTTGGCCATAATGTTGCTTTTAAGAGTTACATGCATTTGGATATGTTTAAAAAGTCAAACAATGCACAAAACAACAAGAAAAATGAGTTGGTGATCTGCAGGGGCATGGCCACGTCATGCGACCACCATGGCATGGATGGACATAGGGAGAGTTAGGGGGGGTTGGTCTTCATCTTTTGTTAGTTGACGATTTTAGTCCCTTAAGTTTGTTTTAAGTCGTTTTTAGCCATAAAGAGGTGTTTTAACGTACCGAAAGAGATTTTTTTAGATTCGACAATTGTGTAACATAAATGAACATAAAACCCAACATTTTATTAATAATGAAGAATCCAAAAGACCAAAACGGGTCGGGTTTTCCATACAAATTCAAATACAAGTTAAACCGAAAATGACGAAAGTCACACAAACCCTTGAGGATATGCTACGTGATTGTGTGTTAGACTTTGAAGGAAGTTAGGATGATCATTTGAATCTTGCATAATTCTCTTATAACAATAGCTATCACTCGAGTATTGGTATGCCATCGTTTGAGATGTTGTATGGTAGATGTTGTAGAACTCATATGTGTTGGGTAGAGATTGGTCATAAAGAGAATGGAAGTCTAGAAATGGTGCAGGAAACCTCTTCGAAGTTTGATTAGATCAAGGCAAGAATGAAAGATGCTCAAGATCGTCAGAAGTCGTATGCTGATAAGCGGTAACGAACAATCGAGTTTAACGTTGGTGACAACGTGATGCTTAAAGTCTCACATTGGAAAGGAATTATTCATTTAAGAAAGAGAGGAAAGTTAAGTCCAAGGTACATTGGACCGTTTAAGATGATAGATCGTGCTGGTGAAGTAGCTTACAAGCTAGAATTTCTTAAAGAGTTAGAAGGGATTCACTCTACTTTTCATGTCTCTCACTTGAGGAAGTGTCTAGCTGATGACACGTCCCACGTGCCATTAATATATATTGAGGTTGATCAGCAGTTAAACTATATAGAGCAGCCTATCAAGATAGTAGACCGTAAGGAAAAGCAATTTGTCATAAAGTTATTTTCTTAGTTAAGTGATATGGAAACACCGAAAGGGATCGGATGCCACTTGGGAGGTGGAAGAAGAGATGCACAAGTTTTACCCAGAATTGTTTATCTAATAGTTAGGTTTCGGAGACGAAACCTCTTTAAGGAGGGAAGACTTGTAACATCCTGAAATTTCCAGAAATAATATTAAAATATTATTTACGTTGGAAGAATTAATTTGAGTTTGTAGGAAAATAATAATAATATAATAATAATAAGGATTAGAGGATGGTAGGCTAAAATAGATGAAATTAATCATGGTCTCTAGATGAAGATGGGCCTAAGGTCCATGGGCTTAAGGAGTATAAATACCCCTTAAACCCTAAATCCTTTCCATCTCCATCATTCAACACCTTAGCCTACACCATCAAAAAACACACTTAAGCCAAACACTCTCTACACTATTCCATTCAACGATCCAAGACCAATCGAATGTAAGAAATCATTTATCTCAGCTGACCCAACAATTTAGAACCTGACACCGAAGCCCCGGGATGCTGAATGAGTCGTTTGAATCCAGATCTAACTTTATTCTGGTGATTAAACGAGCTTAAGGACCACTTTAGCTCAGATCTGGACACCCCGAAGCTATACGGGTCATAAACGATCAAACTTCAGCCAACCATGGTGGTTAATGACGGCAAACAGCGCCAGAATCGAAGAAAAACCTTTAAAACGCGAAGTAGAAAGCTGAACAGAATATATAGGATGTATAAGTATATACGTCGTATAAGTATGGGTAGCGTATAAGTATGAGCCGTATAAGTACACATGCGTATATGTATGTTCGTATAAGTATAAACCGTGTAAGTGTATATGCGTGTATGTATGTCCGTATATGTGTAAGCCGCATAAGTGTATATGTGTATATGCATGCCCGTATATGTATAGCCATGTATGTATATAACATATAAGTATATGGCCGTATATGTAAGGCGTATACGTATATAGATGTAACTTATATGTAAGGCGTATATGTGTATGTAACTGTGTATGTATGTAACGTATACGGATATGTATATAACACATATGCATGTATGTATGTCATGTATTTATAGATGTCTTATATGTATGTAGGACGTGTATGTATGTATGTCGGGTATGTATATATATTGTATATGTATATAGGACGCATGTTGTGTATAAAGTATATGCATGTATAACGTATGCGTATGTGTGACACATATGTAAGTATGACGCATACGTATGGACTTGTACAGTAAATATGCTAAGAACAAGGAACAAATTAATAATGAAAGGTAATGATTAAAACGAGTAAGACCTAGAAAGAAGAACCAAGGACACAAACGGGCACTAGAGTAGTAGTTAACTTATGTGCCTTATTACAGCCAGTCGTGCACAGCTCAAGAAGGGGATTAGGATTAGCTATGAACGTAACAGAATCCAGGTGAGTTTCTAGCCCCATTTTATTGTTATGTTTTTGGGGATGTGTGCATACTCAATGTGATTAGTTAATACACTTACCTTAAATGGTAAGTGTATAATATGTGATTGTTTTATATATGATGCATGAATGATGTATGTATGCTATAGAAACGATTGAGAGTATGTACAAAAGTTTTTAAATATATATATATATATATATATATATATATATAATGAAAGGTATGGTATGGTAATAGGAAGAAGGAAACCATACCCTAATAATACTCATGGAAAAGGGGAACCGAGCCCTAATAATACTCGAGGAAGAAGAGAACCAGGCCCTTATACGAGGAAGAAGGGAACCGGACCCAAATAATATCCGAGGCAGAAAGGGAACCGAGCCCTAATAATAATCGAGGAAGTAGGGTGAAATGCTCTTTAAAACGTATAAGTATGTAAGTAAGGTAAGTATTAAAATATAAAAGAATGAAAAAAAGAATGAAAGTAATAATGAAGATATACATTTATGTATGTATGAAAGACAAATGAACAGGTTAAAGAAGTAATATGCATCTTCGGATGTGTATACTTGTTTTGGTCAAAAATCGTTTAAGGATCAAGTAACCAAATTTGTAAGGTGAGGTTTAGTGCTATGATGATAATAACGATCATGTAATGCTTGCAAACACAAACACAAGGATTTGTTACGAGGAAAAGCCCTTGATCTTGTTCGGATCGCCGGCACAAAAACCCCGGGTGATGACAATTGTCTATCACCACTTTACTAATATAAAAAATGAGGACACAAGGTTGGAGATTATGATCAGTGTTTACAATAATTCTAAGTTTGTGTGTGTTGCTGGACGTTTTCTATGAATGAAGCTGGTGTATTATGTATAGGGAGTGTGCCTTAACTGATCATAACTCAATGAAGTTATAAATAATAAAGATAATAACTAATTTTTGTAAAAATCCGCCATCATCTAAATATAAACATAACGGCCACTTTGACCACGTTCTCCATCACTTATGCTGCGAAATAGGGGGTAGACCAGGTCTCTTAGCCATTACATATGTCAAATATAATTTTATGCACAGGAAACAATCGTTAGTAAATAATAAGTACTGAGGATCCTTGATCCTGACGGGATCTAACTAAGGATAACTAATCCAAGAACATATGCCAGGATAACGCACCCACAGTGTCAAAATATAGTGCCCTAACAATTTCCCCCAAAATGGCGGTTGTGATAAGATCGCAGCTGTCATTTAGCCTTTAAATTCAAACCTCCTCCATTCCGCCTATATAAGTGACATTTACGGTTACTCTATCTTATCAACTCAGCTAATGGATAATCAGGTATCCTCTTTTATGGGAATGAAGCCTTTGATGCCCCTGTCTTTATTTTCCCTGCATCTCATAAACAATTAGTAGCAACTTACTTTAACCCGGGCGGATGGTCTATGTTTAAATGGTGAAGTCCGGGTTAAAACTTTTGGTAACCGCGAGTAAGTTTAATAAATAATATCTTTTAACTATTGGTTGTTTGATCATATATTATGAAAGTATGTCTGCTATAATATTATATTTATTGATAGTTTTGAGATAAAGTTTCAAGGATACACTATCCTTATAAAATACATTGAAATTAATGAATCCTTATATTCATAAAGATATAAATTGAAATCGAACAAGTGTAAATAAATAAACGGAAATTCCACCGTAAGGTCTGGTTAGACCTAAGTTACCATAAGTATTGATCCTTCCGTAATCCTTGTAAAGCTAAATTAAGGATCTTGAATCCAAAAATGTTGTTACTTTTGTGATCCTCATAATTGAACTTAGGATGCCTGATGCAAATAACTTATGATATTAACTGGGATTAAACCTAATAAACTGGGGACAAGGCCATAAAATAAACTAGAGACAAGCCTGTGCAACTGGAGACAAGCCCGTGTAACTGGGGACAAGCCCAAACTGGGGACAAGCCCAAAAACTAGGGACTGGCCCAAAGGTACGGATGTTAACTGGGGACTTGCCCAAATCGGGATTTACCGCAAACGTGAGTGACATGAAAACTCCAAAACCTTAGCTAACATGAAAATGTTAGAAACCTTTGTCTTGAGATAACATGAAAATGTTATAAACCGGTGGTATGGTACATCTACCATAAATCGTAGGATCCTCCATATAGCCGAAGACAACGAAACTGTCAGCCACTAAGTGTGTACTGGTACCGCTGCCCCGAACTATATATTGGATAACGTGCGCTTCAGGCGAGAGTGTAGAAACTCTAATTTATAAGAAAGGTGAAAACCTTTAAACCTTAGAAGATATTACCATCGGGAGTCATACCTAATTCGTGGGCTAGGCTAAGGGAAATAGTAAAGTACCTTAAACGTGAAGGAGAGGTGGCCAACCTCTTAGTTATTGAACCTCTTACTAGAATCATGCATTGTTATTTAAAACTTGGAAAAGACAAATGTTAAGAATATATTATCCTTAAATTAATAAGAATTTGAAATGAATAAGTGATCAGATAGATGTTACCAATTTCAGGATCCTTGATCCTTGATGGATGCTTAGTTTTCTAGGATACTGGATCCTAACTAGAAAAAAGTACTTATTGAGATGGATAGCATTCCACGCTCTTGGTAACCTGTTGCCTTCCATAGTCAGAAGGTGATATGCCCCCTTTCTAGCCTCTGACTTGATCAAGTAGGGGCCTTCCCATTTGGGTGCTAGCGTTCCATCTACCGGATTAGTTGTGTTCTGGAAGGCTTTTCTTAAGACCATAGCTCCTTCTTGAAATCTTCGAATCTTGATATTCTTGTTGTATGCCCCAGCTAACCTTTGTTGATACGGTGCCATTCTAATCTTGGCTAGGTCTCTAAGCTCTTCAACAGTATCTAGATCTTTGAGAAGGATTTCATTATTGGCTTGAGGATCACGGATGCTTGTTCTGGCAGTGGAAACCACCATATCTGTAGGGATTCCAGATTCTGAGCCAAACACCAATGAGAAGGGTGTTTGACATGTTCCATTCTTTGGTGTCGTTCTATCAATCCAAAGAACATAAGAAAGTTCCTCTGCCCACTTGCCTTTCTTAGATCCTAGTTTCTTCTTCAAGTTGTTGATGATAATCTTGTTACTTGACTCTTCATGGCCATTATCTTGAGGATGCACTGGAGTAGAGGTAATCATCTTGATGCCCCAGTTGTCACAAAAATTAGTGGTTCTTTTCCCGATAAACTGGGAACCATTGTCATAAATAATCTCCGAAGGGATACCAAATCTAGTGATAATATTCCTTTTAATGAAATATATCACCTCTTTTTCGCGGACTTGTACGAAGGCATCGACCTCGATCCAATTCGAGAAATAATCTGTCATGGCAAGCATGATTACTCTTCCTCCTGGTGCTTTAGGAAACTTACCCATGATATCCATGCCCCACTTCATGAAATGCCATGATGAGGATATAGGATACATAGGCTCTGCTGGCTGATGCAGGATGTTGCCGTGCCTTTGACATGAGTCACACTTCTTTGAATATTTCATGGCGTCTCTCTTCATAGTTGTCCATTAGTATCATGTTCTCAGAATCCTTCAGAATAGGGCTCTACTTCCAGTGTGATTACCACAATCACCTTCATGAAAGTCCTTGAGCACCTCTTGAATTTCAGGATCTTCGATACATCTCAAGTATGGACCTGCAAGAGATTTTTTATACAGAATATCATGTAATAAAATGTATTGTGATAGCTTAAGTTTGAAGAATTTAGGATTCTCCGTGGCGTGAATTTCTCCAATTTGAAGAACTTCTTGATCGGGAGGATCCAAGATCCTTGATTATTTGAGGATAATGGATCACAAAGCACAATCTCTTTGTAGGTTGTTATCTCCATAATTTCTTGTTCTCCTATTGTTGGCGAGAGTATATGGATGATCGGGATCTTCGTAGCTTCTGGAATCTTCAAGGATGAAGCTAAATTTGCCAAGGCATCTTCCCCAACATTTTCTTCCCTTGGTACCTGTTCAATACTAAAAGAATCGAATAACTTTGACAGTTCTTTCATAATGTCTAGATATTTGATTAGTTTTTCTCCTTTAATAGCATATGAGCCATTAAAGTGGTTAGCTATTAATAATGAATCTATATACACTTGAAGATACCTGATCCTCATGTATTTAGCTAACTAAAAATCTGCGATCAAATCTTCGTACTCTACTTCATTATTTGTGGCTTGAAACTCACTGGTTATAGACTGGGGTATTATGTCCTCCTGTGGCGATTTCAGTAGGATACATAATCATGTCCCCCTGACGTTGGATGCTCCATCCGTGAACAAGATGCAAGGATCCTTGATTTCTTCTAACTCCTGAACCTCTAAGTCGGCTTCTTTCTGCATGTCACTACTGAAATCAGCCACAAAGTCTGCGAGTGCTTGTGACTTGATGGTTGTCCTGGGCTCATACTAAATATCATACGCACTCAGCTTCACAGCCCACTTGGCCATCCTTCCTGAAAACTCTGGCTTTCTATGGACATTCTTAACAGGATAATTAGTTCTCAAAATAATACTATGAGTCTCAAAGTAATGTCTTAATTTAGTAGAAGCCATAATAAATGCGAGAATTAATTTTTCTAAATGAGAATACATGGCTTCAGCATCTAGAAGACTTTTACTTACATAATAAACGGGATGTTGTTCACCCTCATGATCCTTTACAAGGAAAACACTTACTACATTTCCCGAGACAGGTAAGTATAAGGATAGGGGTTCACCATCTATTGGCTTCATTAATGCTGGAGCTGAGGATAAGTAATCCTTAAAGGCTTTAAACGCAGCCTCATGTTTCTCTGTCCACTCGAATTTTTTATTCTTTCTAAGGATATCATATAAATCATTACACTTCTCTGAGGATCGAGAGATGAATCTATTCAAGGTTGCGATTCTCCCAGTCAACCTTTGTACATCCTTTGCATTCACGAGAGACTTTAGGTTGATGATGGCCTTTATTTGCTCCGGGCTAGCCTTTATACCCCTCTTAGTGACCACATAACCAAGGAACTTTCCTGCCTTAACACCAAAATGGCATTTAGATGGATTGACTTTCATGTTATACTGATCAAGGATATTGAAGGCTTCTTCCAAATCTTTAAGATGATCCAAAGACTTCTTGGATTTGACTACCATGTCGTCTATATAGACTTTCATGGTCTTCCCTAGTTGGTCTTTGAACATCATGTTGACTAAGCGTTGATAAGTTGCACCTGCGTTTCTTAGTCCAAATAGCATGGCAATATAGCAATATATTCCAGTAGGAGTCAAGAATGTTATGTCTTCCTGATCTGATGGTTCCATCTGAATTTGTTGGAACCAGAGGAAGCATCCATAAAAGTAAGAATTTCATGTCCTGCTGTTGCATCCACCATGGAGTCTATATTTGGTAATGGGAAAGGATTCTTGGGGCATGCCTTGTTTAAATCAGTGAAATCGACACACACCCTCCATTTTCCGTTCTTTTTTTAAACAACAACCACATTAGCTAACCATTGAGGATACTTAACCTCTCTGACATACCGGCCTTGAGAAGTTTTTCAAATTCTTCTTGTATGACCGCGTTCCTCTCAGGAGCGAATTTCCTTCACTTTTGATGGACGGGTCTAATATAATTATCAAGGCCTAACTTATGAGTAATTACCTCTTTTGAAATACCTGTCATGTCTGAGTGCTTGAAGGCAAATGTAGATTTTCGTTGCACTAGGAAGGATACTAGATCCTCTTCAATGCTGGAGGGATACTGGATCCGAGGAAAACTTTTACGTCTGGATCCTCAGGGTCCAAGGATACCTCTTTCAGATCTTGTTCTCGAGCATCCGGTACGTTCCTAGGATGTTGCTGCGGTTGCTATGCTATCGTTTACTTGGCCGCCTGCTTTATGGATGAAGAGTAATAGTTCTTGGCTTCCACTTGGTAGTTTGATACACTGGTGATAAGTAGAGGCTACAGCCTTCATCTCGTGTAACCATGGCCTGCCAAGAATAATGTTGCAACAAGACAAATTATCAATAACACAAAATATTTGGTAAGAGTTTAACCCTTCAATGTATATAGGGAGTTTGATGTCCACCATTGTTTTCTTGGTTTCTCCGCTGAAACCAACTAGTAGGGATGTTACTGGGATGATTTCCGAGTCTGGGATTGTTTTGGATAAAAATCAGCTACGGATAATGTATCCAAATATGTAAAGTGAGGAATAATGCTAATACGATAAGAGCGAATGTATAATCGAAATCTTGATGAACACAACGATTTGATCACGAGAGAAAAAACTCTTGATTATGATAATCTTACTTCGGTCAAAAACTAGCAAGGTAAGCTTTGGTCGAATTGCTTCGGTCAAAGATTAACGATGTAATCTTTGGTCGGATGGTATGTGATTATAATAATCTCCGGCACAAAAAACCCTCGGACGGTGAAAACTATCACCGTCAAATTTATTAATGGTAAAAGGTGGTTACAATGGTGGAGATTATGATCAGTGATACAATATTTTCTAAGTGTGTGTGTATTGCTGGCCTAGCTTGTTCTCTGGATGATTATTAACGTGTACTATGTATAGGGTGTGTGCCTTAACTGATCATAGCTCAATGGAGTTATAAATAATAAAGACAATTAACTATTTTTCCTAAAAATCCGCCTTTATCTTGAATGTAAACGTAACAGCCACTTTGACCACGTGCTCCATCACTTTTACTGCAAAATAGGGGGTAGACCAGGTCTCTTAGCCGTCACATCTGTCAAATATATTGTTATACACATGAAACAATCGTTAGTAAATAATAAGTACTGAGGATCCTTGATCCTGACGGGATTCGACTAAGGATAACTGATCCAAGAACATATGCCAGGATAACTTATCCACAGTGTCAAATTTCTGTGCACTAACAATTGCGCCCCAAAATGGCGGTTGTGATAAGATCGCAACTGTCATTTTGCCTTTGAATTCAGACTTCTTGCAAAAACAGATGAGATTTGACAAGGTAGATATAATTATCATATAGAATTCCTTGGGGACTTCCCTTCTGGTCGTATATCTAACACCTCTTATTCTCCCTGCAAATCATGAACAGTTAGTAGCATTTGTTTAACCCGGGTGGATGGTCCATTTTTTGAATGGTGAAATCCGGGTTATGGATTTTGGTGAGTCCATGTTACTTATTAATAATAATAACTTAAAACTTTTGATTATCTGAGTGTTGTTTAATATTTTGAAAGCATATCTGTTATAGTTTTTGTTTTATTAAAAAGTTTTGAGAAAAATTTCAAGGATACACAATCCTTTTAAAAACAGACTGAGAATAATGAATCCTTATATCTATGAAGATATAAATTGAAATAAAATAAGTGTAAATCGATAAACAGAAATCATACCGTAAGGTCTGGTTAGACCTAAGTTACCATAAGTATTGATCCTTTTGCAATCCTTATAAAACTGAATTTAAGGATTTTTAATCCATAAGTATTGATCCTTCGGTGATCCTCAGAATCTAATTTATGATACCTGATGCAAATAACTTATGATATTATCTGGGATTAAACCCAATAAACCGGGGACAAGCCCATAAAATGAACTCGGGACAAGCCCGTGCAACTGGGGACAAGCCCGTGTAATCTGGGGACAAGCCCGTGAACTGGGGACAAGCCCGTGCAACTGGGGACAAGCCCGTGTAATATGGGGACAAACCCGTGAACTGGGGACAAGCCCAAACTGGTGTTAAACTGTGGACAAGCCCAAAAACTGGGGACAAGCCCAAACTGGGGACTGACCCAAGGATACAGATGTTAACTGGGGACTCGCCCAAACCGGGATTTAGCCCAAACGTGAGTGACGTGAAAACGCAAAACCTTTGCTAACGTGAAAATGTTAGAAACCTTTGTCTTGAGATAACGTGAAAACTTTATAACCCGGTGGTATGGTACGTCTACCATAAATCGTAGGATCCTCCATATAGCCGAAGACAACGAAATTGTCAGCCACTAAGCGTGTACTGGTCCCGCTGCTTTGGACTATACGTTGGATAGCGTGCGCTCCAGGCGAGAGTGTAGAAAATCTAATTTATAAGAAGGGTGAAAACCTTTAAACCTTGGAGGGTATGACCATCGGGGGTCAAACCCAATCGTGGGCTAGGCCAAGGAAAATAGCGATGTACCTTAAGCGTGAGGGAGAGGTGGCCAACCTCTTAGACAGTGAACCTCTTATTGAAACCTGCATTGTTACTTAAAAACTTGGAAAAGACAAACGTTAAAAATATACGATAATTAAATTAATAAGAATCTGAAAAGGGTAAGTGATCAGATAGATGTTACCGATTTTAGGATCCTAGATCATTTAAGGATACTCGATCCTCTTAGGATACTTGATCCTGATCAGAAAAAGTACTTCTTGAGATGGATAGCATTCCATGCTCTTGATAACCTGTTGCCTTCCATTGTGAGCAAATGATAGGCCCCCTTTCCTGCCTCTGACTCGATAAGATAAGGACCTTCCCACTTGGGTGCTAGCTTTCCATCTGCCGGGTTGGTTGTATTTTGGAAGGCTTTTCTCAATACCAGATCTTCTTCTTGAAATCTTTTGATCCTTATATTATTGTTGTATGCCCCAGCTACCCTTTGTTGATATGCTACCATTATGATCTTAGCTAGGTCTCTGAGCTCATCAACAGTATCTAGATCTTGGAGAAGGATTTCATTATTGGCCTCAGGATCACGGATGGTTTTTCTAGCAGTAGGAACCACCATCTCTGTAGGAATTACTGCTTCTAATCCAAACACCAATGAGAAGGGGGTTTGGCCTGTTGCGTTCTTGGGTGTTGTCCTGTCAGCCCAAAGAACATAAGGTAACTCTTCAGCCCATTTTCCATTCTTGGATCCTAGCTTCATCTTCAAGTTGTTGATGATAATCTTGTTGCTTGACTCTGCTTGACCATTGGCTTGAGGATGAACTGGTGTAGAAGTGATCATCTTGATGCCCCAACTGTCACAAAAGTTAGTGGTTCTTTTCCCGATAAACTGGGAACCATTGTCACAAACAAATTCAGAAGGGATACCAAATCTAGTTATAATATTTCTTTTAATAAAGGATATAACTTCCCTTTCTCGGACTTGCACGAATGCTTCTGCTTCAATCCATTTAGAGAAGTAGTCTGTCATAGCAAGCATAAAGACCTTTCCGCCTGGTGCCTTTGGTAGCTTGCCTACAATATCCATTCCCAATTTCATGAAAGGCCATGAAGAGAATATAGGATACATAGGTTCTGCTGGTTGGTGAAGAATATTTCCATGCCTTTGGCAAGCATCACACTTCTTTGAGTATTCCATAGTATCCTTCTTCATTGTTGGCCAGAAGTATCCAGTCCTAAGTATCCTGGAGAATAATGCTCTTCTCCCTGTGTGGTTTCCGCAATCGCCTTCGTGGAAGTCTTGAAGTACCTTTGATCTGAAAGCTTTAGGATTTTCCCCTGTAGGGATCTCTCCATCTTGGAGGAATTTTTTTATTGGAAGGATCCAAGACCCTACTTTTGAAGAGGATAGAGGATCCATATGTTCTCTTGTGCAATCCACTGTTACCTCCATAGTTTTCTGCTCTCCAATTTCCGGAGACAATATATGAATGATAGGTATCTTTACATCATCCGGGATTTTTAATGATGATGCTAAGTTTGCTAAGGCATCTGCCCCGACATTTTCTTTTCTTGGCACCTGCATGATACTAAACAACTTGAAGAATTTCGCTAATTCCTTCACAATTTCTATATATTTGGCCATATTCTCACCTTTCACAATATAAGAACCGTTAAAGTGGTTAGCTATTAACAAAGAATCTATATATATTTGAAGATACCTGATCCTCATGCTTTTGGCTAATTGCAAACCTGCGATCAGAGCTTCATATTCTGCCTCATTGTTGGTGGCTTGGAATGCACATGCAATGGACTGGGGTATTATGTCCCCCTGTGGCGATTTTAGTAGTATGCGCAAACCTGTTCCTCTTACATTGGACGCTCCATCTGTGAAGAGGATCCAAGGATCCTTGGTTTCTTCAAGTTGTTGGACCTCTAGATCAGTTTCATTTTGCATGTCACTACTGAAATCCGCCACAAAGTCTGCATGCACTTGTGATTTAATAGCTAGTCTAGGCTCATACTGAATATCATATGCACATAGCTTCACAGCCCACTTGGCCATCCTACCTGACTTTTCTGGTTTTCTAAGCACATTCTTAACAAGATAGTTAGTTCTCAAAATAATAGTATGTGTTTCAAAATAGTGTCTCAACTTGGTTGAGACCATAATTAAAGCAAGAATTAATTTTTCAATGTGAGAATACCTGACCTCTGCATCCAAAAGACTTTTACTTATATAATAAATGGGATGTTGTTCACCTTCGTGATCCTTCACAAGGACGACACTTACTGTATTTCCTGAGACAGCCAGGTATAGATATAAGGATTCTCCATCCACATGCTTCATTAGAACTGGTGTTGAGGATAAGTAATCCTTTAAGGCTTTGAGTGCAGCCTCATGCTTCTCCGTCCACTCGAACTTCTTATTTTTCCTAAGAATGTCGTAGAAATCCTTGCATTTCTCGGAGGATCTGTAAATGAACCTATTGAGCGCGGCTGTTCTTCCCGTCAGCCTCTGGACATCCTTAGCATTCACAGGAGACTTTAAGTTGATAATGGCTTATATCTGCTAGGGGCTTGCTTCTATCCCTCTTTTGGTGACCATGTACCCTAGAAACTTTCCAGCCTTAACACCAAAATGACATTTTGACGGATTCAGTTTCATATTGTATTGATCCAGGATGTTGAACGCTTCTTCGAGATCTCTGAGATGATCCTCAGCTTTCTTCGATTTCACCACCATGTCATCTATGTAGACTTCCATGGTTTTGCCTAACTGATCCTTGAACATCATATTCACCAGTCTTTGATATGTTGCCCCTGAATTTCTTAGTCCGAACGGCATAGTAGTATAACAATATATGCCGGTAGGAGTCATGAATGTTGTATCCTCCTGATCAGATGGTTCCATCTGAATTTGTTGGAATCCAGAGGAAGCATCCATAAAGGTAAGCATTTCAAGACCTTCCGTTGCATCCACCATGGAATCTATATGTGGTAATGGGAAAGGATCCTTGGGGCATGCCTTGTTTAAATTAGTAAAATCGACATACACCCTCCACTTTCCATTCTTTTTAGAAATAACAACCACATTAGCTAACCATCGAGTATACTTAACCTCTCTGATCATACCGGCCTTAAGAAGTTTATCAACTTCTTCTTGTATGATCGCGTTCCTCTCAGGAGCGAATTTCCTTTGCTTCTGATGGACGAGTTTAACAGATAAATCAAGGCCTAACTTGTGAGTAATTACCTCCTTAGAAATACCTGTCATGTCTAAATGTCTGAAGGCAAACGTGGATTTTCGTCGCTTTAGGAAGGATATTATATCCTCCTCGATATCGTCAGGGATACAAGATCCAAGGAACACCTTCATTTCTGGATCTTCAGGATCTAAAGATACTTCTTTTATGTCTCGCTCCCAAGCTTCCAGCACGTCCCTAGGATGTTGCTGTAATTGCTATGCTATCGTTTGTTTAGTTGTCGGCTTCATGGATGAAGAATAATAATTCTTTGCTTCCACTTGGTCACCATCTATCCTTACTACTCCCCAAGGGGTTGGTAGTTTGATGCACTGATGGTAAGTAGAGGCTACAGCCTTCATTCCATGTATCCAAGGCCTGCCAAGAATAACGTTGCAATAAGAAATATTGTCAATAACAAAAAACTTTTGGTAGGAATTTAACCCTTCAATGTATATTGGAAGTTTAATCTCCCCCAATGTTTTCTTGGTTTCACCACTGAAACCCACTAGCACCAACGTTCTCGGAATGATCTCTAAATCTGGTATGTTCATCTTCTTGAGGACATCATGCTGGATAATGTTAACCGAACTCCCACCGTCTACTAGGATCCTGCGTACGTAATGGTTAGCGATAAATAAAGTAATAATCAAACAGTCATGATGAGGATCCTGGATGTTTAGTTTGTCTTCCTCATCGAAGAAGATCCTTTTGTCTATTGTTAAGGTGGTGGATAAGACTGGTTGTTCCCTGTTCTTCATCTTGGTTTCTTTGGCCAGTCTCTTAGCTGCGGAGAAGGAAGTACCACATATATCCGAGCCACCGGAGATGAAGTTGATTACTTGTGCATCTGGTAGGGGCGGAGTTGCTTTTTGCGGGATATCCTCAGGATCCTGGATCCTTGACTTTTTTCTTCCCAATAGTTCTTTGAAATGCCCTTTGCTTAGAAGGTATCCAATTTCCCTCCTTAAACCAATACAATCATCAGTCTGATGGCCAAAGTCTTCATGGAATGCACACCATTTGGACTTGTCTTTAAGGATGTTGTTTTCTCAATTTTCCGAGGCCAGCTTGCTTTCTCTCCAAGATCCTTCATGGCACAAATCAAACCATGAGTATCAACAGAGAAGCAATATTCAGAAATACTTGGGTAGTCCTCATCATCATCTCCTTCTTCAACTGCCCGGACGTTTTGGTTGTTGAACTTGGCGTATGGCTTTGAGTTGTTGTTTCTGAACGAGGATCCTTGTTTCTGGTTAGGTGACTCTTGTTTTGTTGGAGCTCTTAAACGTTCTTGGATCTTCTTGTCATCCTCTAGCCTTATAAATCTGAGTGCCATGTTTCTTACTTCATCTAACTTCCTGCATGGAGTCATCACAAGATCGTCATAAAATGGGGAGCCCCTTTGAAGTCCCATCTTGAATGCTTCAACAGCCGTAGCCATATCAAGATTAGGTATTTCTAGGGTCTCCCTGCCAAACCTTGTAACAAAATCCCTTAAGGATTCATCATAAGGCTGGACAACTCTATATGAATCACTAGTTAACTTTTCAAATTTCCTACTACAAGAAAATTGGCTGTTGAACAAGTTAACTAAATGTGAAAAAGAAGTAACAGATAAGGATGAAGACTTAGCAGCCATTTAAGTGCAGATCCTGTTAGTGTGGATCCAAAACCCTTGCATAGAACAAGCTTCCTTGAGTCTTTCAGGAATTGGATTGACCCCATCCTTTCCCTATACTGAGCCACGTGTTCTTCCGGATCAATGGTCCCATCATACACCTTCATGTTGGGGGTTTGAAAGCGTTTCAGGATCTCCGCATCGCATATCGGTGGAGCAAATCTAGACAGCTTGTGGCTCCCTTCTGGTATTTTAGGAATTGGACGGACCACTCCTGGCACGCTGGATATCATATCCTTAAGCTTCTGAAGTTCCCTAGCCATAGCCTGATTGATACCTGTATCCTGCATAGAGCCAAGGTTAGTGTCTGAGGATATGTGATTATAGGCGTTACCTCTTGGTTGGTTGAACTTTGGCATCCCAGAAGTGTAGTTAAGATAAGAGGCATCTGCTACAGCAGCAGGTCCACCAGAGGCAATGGTCTGCATGGGGATGATGTCCCCTTCATGGACCTCAGAAGACCTTTAATGGTGAATTCCTGAGGATCCTTGATTCTGCCAGAAGGATCCTTGAGGTTGGGAGTTGAAGGATCCTTGAGGATACAACCCAGAGGATCCTGGTTGAAGGATGGATGATCCTTGTTGAAGGAACGAGGATCCTTGAGTTTGCTGACCCATGGACCCTTGTTGAAGGATAGATGATCCTGGCTGAACGAACGAGGATCCTTGAGTTTGTTGACCCATGGACCCCTGTTGAAGGATGGATGATCCTTGCCGAAGGATCGAGGATCCTTGAGTATGTTGAGCCACGAATCCTGGAGTAGTGAAATCCAGCGCCCTAGGCATCAAGAGAGTCTGATCCTCTGCTGGCCTCTTTCTTTTCTTGAGATCTTCAATTTCATGTAGGATCCTCAGGTTGGTTTTGTTTTGCTGCTCCATGTATGCCTTAACCTGTGAAAACATTGCAAAAACATCATTGTTAGATTTGACCACCGAAGTGGCAGCAGTGGTTTTTGAGCTCTGGAAGACTGGAATTTGTGTCTTGTTTCCAGCCACGGTGGTCCTTGGTGCACCCGTAATTGGAGGAGGCATCGACGGCAAAGTTTTTGATGAGAGAGAAACCGAGGATGGCATGGTTGATGAAGCAGAGGTTGATTGAGAGGCCATTAATAGTAATATGGGTATGAAAAAATCAAAAATTGATGGGAATGATATGGATTATAGCACCAATTGCCCCATGGTGGGCGTTAAATTGTTTTGGATAAAAATCAGCTACGGATAATGTATCTAAATCTGTAAAGTGAGGAATAGTGCTAATACGATAAGAGCGGATGTATAATCGAAATCTTGATGAACACAACGATTTGATCACGAGGGAAAAAACCCTTGATTATGATAATCTTACTTCGGTCAAAACTAGCAAGGTAATCTTTGGTGGAATTGCTTCGGTCAAAGATTAACGACGTAATCTTTGGTCGGATGGTACGTGATTATAATAATCTCCGGCACAAAAAACCCTCGGACAGTGAAAACTATCACCGTCAAATTTATTAATGGTAAAAGGTGGTTACAATGGTGGAGATTATGATCAGTGATACAATATTTTCTAAGTGTGTGTGTATTGTTGGCCTAGCTTGTTCTCTGGATGATTATGAACGTGTACTATGTATAGGGTGTGTGCCTTAACTGATAAATAATAAAGGCAATTAACTATTTTTCCTAAAAATCCGCCTTTATCTTGAATGTAAACGTAACAGCCACTTTGACCACGTGCTCCATCACTTTTACTGCGAAATAGGGGGTAGACCAGGTCTCTTAGCCATTACATCTGTCAAATATATTGTTATACACGTGAAACAATCGTAAGTAAATAATAAGTACTGAGGACCCTTGATCCTGACGGGATTCGACTAAGGATAACTGATCCAAGAACATATGCCAGGATAATTTATCCACAGTGTCAAATTTCTGTGCACTAACAGGGATATTCAACTTCTGGAGTAAATCATGTTGGATGATGTTGATTGAACTTCCACCATCGACTAGGATCATGCGCATATAATGGTTAGCAATAAATAAGTTACAATCAAATCATCGTGATGAGGATCCAGGATGCTTTTCTTATCCTCTTCAACAAAGAAGATTCTCTTATCGGTCGTCAAGGTAGTGGAGATGATTGGTCGCTACCTATTCTCCAACTTTGTTTCTTTAGCATGCCTCTTGGCCGAGGAGAAGGAAATTCCACATATATCCGAGCCACCAGAGATGAAATTGATGACTTGTGCGTCTGGTGGGGGCGGAGTTTCTTTCTGTGGGACATCTTCAGGATCTTGGATCCTTGACTTTTTTTCTTCCCAAGAGCTCTTTGAAATGGCCCTTTCTCAGGAGGTACCCGATTTCCCTCCTTAAACCAATACAATCATCGGTCTAATGTCCAAAATCTTCATGGAATGCACACCACTTGGCCTTGTCTTTGAAGGATGTTGCTTTCTTATTTTTCCGAGGCCACCTTGCTCTCTCTCCAAGCAATACTCTGAAATACTTGGGTAGTCCTCATCATCATCTCCTTCTTCAACTACCTAGACGTTTTCGTTGTTGTACTTGGCGTATGGCTTTGAGTTGTTGTTTCTGAATGAGGATCCTTGTTTCTGGTTAGGTGACTCTTGTTTTGTTGGAGCTCATAAACGTTCTTGGATCTTCTTGTCATCCTCTAGCCTTATAAATCTGAGTGCCATGTTTCTTACTTCATCTAACTTCCTGCATGGAGTCATCACAAGATCGTCATAAAATGGGGAGCCCCTTTGAAGTCCCATCTTGAATGCTTCAACAGCCGTAGCCATATCAAGATTAGGTATTTCTAGGGTCTCTCTGCCAAACCTTGTAACAAAATCCCTTAAGGATTCATCATAAGGCTGGACAACTCTATATGAATCACTAGTTAACTTTTCAAATTTCCTACTACAAGAAAATTGGCTGTTGAACAAGTTAACTAAATGTGAAAAAGAAGTAACAGATAAGGAGGAAGACTTAGCAGCCATTTAAGTGCAGATCCTGTTAGTGTGGATCCAAAACCCTTGCATAGAACAAGCTTCCTTGAGTCTTTCAGGAATTTGATTGATCCCCATCCTTTCCCTATACTGAGCCACGTGTTCTTCCGGATCAATGGTCCCATCATACACCTTCATGTTGGGGGTTTGAAAGCATTTCAGGATCTCCGCATCGCATATCGGTGGAGCAAATCAGGACAGCTTGTGGCTCCCTTCTGGTATTTTAGGAATTGGACGGACCACTCCTGGCACGCTGGATATCATATCCTTAAGCTTCTGAAGTTCCCTAGCCATAGCCTGATTGATACCTGTATCCTGCATAGAGCCAAGGTTAGTGTCTGAGGATATGTGATTATAGGCGTTACCTCTTGGTTGGTTGAACTTTGGCATCCCAGAAGGGTAGTTAAGATAAGAGGCATCTGCTACAGCAGCAGGTCCACCAGAGGCAATGGTCTGAATGAGGATCCTTGTTTCTGGTTAGGTGACTCTTGTTTTGTTGGAGCTCATAACCGTTCTTGGATCTTCTTGTCATCCTCTAGCCTTATAAATCTGAGTGCCATGTTTCTTACTTCATCTAACTTCCTGCATGGAGTCATCACAAGATCGTCATAAAATGGAGAGCCCCTTTGAAGTCCCATCTTGAATGCTTCAACAACCGTAGCCATATCAAGATTTGGGATTTCTAGGGCCTCCATGCCAAACCTTGTAACAAAATTCCTAAGGGATTCATCATAAGGTTGGATAACTCTATATAAATCACTAGTTAATTTTTCGAATTTTCTACTACAAGAAAATTAACTATTGAATAAATTAACTAAGTGTGAAAAAGAAGTAACATAGTAGGAAGGAAGACTTAGTGCCATTTAAGTGCAGATCCTGTTAACGTGGATCTGAAACCCTTGCATTGACATGCCTCCTTGAGTCTTTTAGGAATCGAATTGATCTCCGTCCTCTCCCTATATTGAGCCAAATGCTATTCTGGATCCGTGGTTCCATCGTACACCTTCATATTGGGGGTTTGAAAGTGTTTTGAGATTTTAGCATCACAGATCGGTGGAGCAAACCTTGATAGCTTATGGCTCCCTTCTGGTATTTCAGGAATTGGTCGGACCACTCCTGGTACTTAGGATATCATATCCTTCTATATATGAAGCTCCTTGGCCATGGCCTGGTTGATACATGCATCATGCATATACCAAGGTTAGTGTCTAAGGATATGTGATTATAGGCGTTACATCTTGGTATGATTGATCGTCGGCATCCTAGAAATGTAGCCAAGATAAGAGGTATCTGCTACGGTAGTTGGTCCACTAGAGGCAATGGTCTACATGGGGATGATGTCTCCTTCATGGACCTTTGAAGACCTTTGATGCTGAATTCCTGAGGATCCTTGACTCTGGCAGAAGGATCCGTGAGGTTGGGAGTTGAAGGATTCTTGAGGATACAACCCAGAGGATCCTGGCTGAAGGATGTATGATCCTTGTTGAATGAACGAGGATCCTTGAGGTTGTTGACCCATGAACCCTTGTTGAAGGATAGATGTTCCTTGTTGAAGTAACGAGGATCCTTGAGTTTGCTGACCCATGGACCCCTATTGAAGGATAGATGATCCTGGCTGAAAGAACGAGGATCCTTGAGTTTGTTGACCCATAGACCCCTGTTGAAGGATAAATGATCATTGAGAAAGTTGAGCCAAGGATCCTGCAGTGGTAAAATCCAGCATCTTATGCATCAAAGGAGTCTGATCCTCCAGTGACCACTTATTCTTCTTGAGATATTCTATCTCACGAAGGATCTTCTGGTTGGTCCTGCTTTGCTGCTCCATGTATGCTTTAACCTGTGAAAATATTGCAGAAATATTATCATTGTTAGAGTTAACCACCGAAGTGGCGGCAGCGGTTTTTAAGCTCTGGAAGACTGGAATCTGCGTCTTGTTTCCAGCCGCGGTTGTCCTTGGAGTCGCTGCTAGCGGAGGAGGCATCGGTGGTAAGGTTCTTGGTGGGTGAGAAACGGATGAGGGCATGGTTGATGAAGCAGAAGATTGTTGAGAGGCCATTGATAGTAGTATAGGTAATAAGGTTGAAAATTGATGGAGAATTTTTTGTATTATAGCACCAATTGCCCCACGGTGGGCGCCAAATTGTTTTGGTCAAAAATCGTTTAAGTATCAAGTAACCAAATTTGTAAGGTGAGGTTTAGTGCTATGATGATAATAAAGATTATATAATGATTGCAAACACAAACACAAGGATTTGTTACGAGGAAAAGACCATGATCTTGTTCGGATCACCGACACAAAAGCCCCGGGTGATGACAATTGTCTATCACCACTTTTTTAATATAAAAAATGAGGATACAAGGTTGGAGATTATAATCAGTGTTTACAATAATTCTAAGTGTGTGTGTTGTTGGACCTTTTATACGAATGAAGCGGGTGTATTATGTATAGGGAGTGTGCCTTAACTGATCATAACTCAATGGAGTTATAAATTATAAAGATAATAACTAATTTTCGTAAAAATCCGCCATTATCTAAATATAAACATAACAGCCACTTTGACCACGTGCTCCATCACTCAGGCTGTGAAATAGGGGGTAGACCAGGTCTCTTAGCCATTACATCTGTCAAATATAATGTTATACACAGGAAAAAATCGTTAGTAGATAATAAGTACTAAAGATCCTTGATCCTGACGGGATCTGACTAAGGATAACTTATCCAAGAACATATGCCAGTATAACGTATCCACAGTGTCAAATTTATGTTTCCTAACAATACGTAAGTATATGAACGTGTTGTATGTTATCTGATTAACTAGAACTCACTCAGCGTAGCTGACTTTTAGTATGCATGCAGGTAAATAGATTAAAGGAGTTGGCTTGAGGGAGACACAAGGCATGAACTGAAGAGGCTGGCATATGAAGAAGAATTGCCATGATGTTTTAATACGATGTTTTATGTTATGTTTAAAGACAAGATTTGAATATTTTGTGTTGAATGATTGAAGTTTTATATTCCATGAAAAGTTTTAATTAACTTTGACATTTAGAACTGTGTTTACAAGTAAATCCAACAATAATTTAGGGACCCGGGACAGGGGCCTTACAGGTTGGTATCAGAGCATAAGTTCAAGAGAATTAAGCATCCTACATTCTTAGACTCGAACAGAGAATATGACTTAAATAAGAAAAGAAAGAAGATGCTAGTTCAAGAAAACCATGTGTCACTCAAGTAAGCTTGGTAAAGGTAAAGTACATGATAAATTTCATGTATAATGTAAGAATGTGTTAGTAAGCTAGCTTAATTTCTAGGGATAGGATTATTTGATTGATTGATTAACTGTTTAGAAGTAGAACCTAGCACAAGTGGACTCACAAAGGGAAGTGTATAGGACACGGAGAGTAATGTGATCAGCTAATCATAGTTGGCCAATGTTATTACATGTTAGCCTTACTATCCTTGTACTAAATACTTCCTTGAGTGATGACGTTTGTGTTTCCTTATAGAATACAAATGGCTAGAGCTAGGAAAGTTGCTAAGAAAAGGAGGTCGTACGGGACTCATGGTAGTCCACGTACTGGTCCGAGCACCTTATGAAGAACCAGTTATTAACTCAAGAGAGTAAAGGATTGAAACTCTGTGAGGACCAAGCAACAATGAAAGGTATCAACTTGATCATGCTGTTCAAGTTACCATTTTTCAAGCGTAAGGAACCTACATCCAGAAGGGTCTGCTGGAAGCCATGCGAGGACTGTTGAGAGGGTAGAGCAGAGTGGCAAGAAGGGTAGTAATGTAAAGTGACTCGAGTGAAGTTCGATCTATGAACGTTGATGAAATAAAGAGAGGCTGAGGTGGGTGCAACTACAAGTCATTCAAAGGTTGTGACCCGCCAAAGCTGACTGGTCTAGGGCATGCAACCGCTACTCTTCAGTGGATAACCGCAATGAATAAGGTTACCCGAATTAGCGAGTTCCGTCTGGATCAAGAAGTGGGTTATGCTACCTAATCATTTGGTGATGAGGCTATGTTTTGGTGGGAAACTGTGGAACAGAGAAAGACTCGAGAAGAGATTTAGGCTATGAGGTGGGACGACCTAAAAGAATTGGTGATGAGGCGGTTTTGTGCTGATGCTGCGGTTGAGAGAGCTGAAATGCAGTTTCTGAATTTGAAGGTGGGTAAAATGACACACCGTGAGTACACTACTGAATTCAATCGCATGTCTAGGTTGGTTCTCGACATGGTGAAAACAAAAGCTAAGAGGATCAAGTGTTACATCAGGGGACTTCCACAGAACGTCCGCACCTTAGTAAGGCAAGTAAACCTGCTACCTTTGACTCCGTTGTCAAACTCGTAGAGGTGGTTTACGATGACCTGGCGGTGGACGAAGTGGTCTAGGAAGAGAATAAAGAGAGAAATGGGTCGTTCCTACTAAGCGACCTGGTACTCAGATGTGGAACCCCAAGAATAAGAAGCAGAAGAAGTGGAGAGGAAGCCCTGTAAAATCTGTGATAAGATGCACGGTGGTGAGTGTAGGTGGATTATTGGTTTTGATACGTGTCACAAGTTCGGGAGAATCCATGTTGGGGAGTGCAAGCTTGGTTCGAATGCTTGCTACCAGTGTGGAAAAGTGGGACACTATGCTAATGAATGTAGTGTGAAGCCCGCGTGTTATAAGTGTGGGCACTAATGGTGAAGCTGGGGGAAACGGAAGGAAGGATGCTGATGAGTGGGTATTTGGTTGTGATTAATTGTTAAAAATATTGCATTTTTAGTTTAAATATTTGTTGGAATGCAATTACATTAGTTCGTTTATATATTTTGTTGGTAATAAAGAAAATGAGCTAAACGATACAATTAATTATAAAGAAAAGGATAAAATTATGATATGGTTAAATGTATTTACGTTCCTAAGCTTAAAATATATTATAATATAATAACCTAGGAGAATTAAAAGGAAATATTTGTTAATGATACCTTACATGTCCCTGGCATCGAAAATCAATATTGGAATTAAAATGGCTTCATGTGGGCTTGAAAGAAAATCAATCAGGCTACGAATTTTGTAGCAGACCATAAGGAAGTAAAAGTTGTGGCCCACTAGAAGAAAGGGTGCAGCCCATTAATGACAACACAATATTTATGGGGAGTCGTAGGAGGGCAGCAGACCAAAAAGAGAAAAGACGCAACTAGCCTAGGGTTGCGTGTCACACAAATCAAGAAGCTATAATCAAGATGAGGCAAGACTAATCTCGTTGTAACTTTCTCCGGGTGAATGGTTCGTTTGGGTTTCACACTTTTCTCAATTTTATTAATGTTTGGATTTGTTCTTGACATTGACAACGTTGTATGAAGTAATTGATGTGTTGGTTTATTTAAACTATTTGCATGTGTTAGTAATCCTTGCTTTACAACTTGTTCGGTTGATGGCAAAACATAGTAGCTTGTTGGGTGACATAAAGTAGGTCGATTCACACTAGTTAATAGGCTACTTGAATTATAAAGATCTAATGACAAAGATCTGTTTTTGATTACTTAATTAACCGACTTTCCGACACCATATCTATGTGATGTCCAATTAATAAAACGAGTTTTGTGTAAAACCTAGAACCTGAAACCTGGAGGAGGTTGTATTTTCTTTAATTTTTTTTTACAATCAATCTTTTAATTTTCACTTGACATCGTTTTTCCATCTTAGTTAATTAATTTTATATTAGAAATCAAACAAACTTTGTAATACTGACCACACGCTCCTCGTGGATACGATACCCTACTTACTCTAACTATTTAGTTTAATTGGGTTTTTGAATGACTAAAACGACGGTCATCAGATGCCGACCAGTCGAGGCCAAGGACCAGGGCCTACATACTGACTCAGGAGCAGGCTAAGCAGATCCCAGATTTTGTGACATGTACGTTTTTAGTAAACTGTATTTCTGCTTCAATATTGTTTGATTCAGGTGCAAATAGAAGTTTCGTAGCTACACCATTTAGTAAGTTAGCAAAAATGAAATGTTTTCGTGTGCCTGAAACTTTTATAGTAGAAACCGCTAGTGAAATCTCGGTTAAGATAGTGAGAATTGTTCAGGATTGTAAGATAGAGTTAGAGGGACGTGAGTTCCTTGTTACCCTTTATGTCATGACCTTAGGAGGATTCGACGTGGTTCTGGGAATGGACTGGCTATCTGAGTTTGAGGCTCAGATAGTGTGTAAGAGTAGGTTAATAAGGTTAAAATCCTTGGATGGTGGTACGGTGACGGTTTATGGTGATAAAGAAAGTTCAGGGCTTGATGTCATTTCGATATTAAAAGCTGAAGGTTTGTTAAGGGAGGGTGCAGTGCCTACCTAGCGTATGTTGTCAAAGCTACGGTCGAGAAGAAATAAGTGAAAGATGTTCTTGTTGTGCACGACTATCTAGAAGTGCTCCCTAAGGACCTTTCGGGGTTGCTACCGGAGCGGGAGGTAGAATTCCAGATAGACTTAGTACCAGAAACATAGCCCGTTGCGAAAGCACCTTACCGCCTAGCACCGTCCGATATGAAAGAACTGATGTCCCAACTGCAAGAACTCCTCGATAAGGGTTTTATAAGGCCGAGTGTTTCCCCATGAGGCTCACCGGTGTTGTTCGTTAAGAAGAGGGATGGAATTATGAGAATGTGTATAGACTATCGCGAGTTGAATAAGCTTACGGTGAAGAATAGATATCTGTTTCCACAGATTGATGATTTTTTTGATCCACTACAAAGATCAAGTTGGTTTTCACAAATAGACCTTAAATCAGGCTATCATCAGCTGAAGGTGAAAGAGACAGACATACCTAAGACAACGTTTTGGGCGCGGTATGGACACTACGAGTTCCTGGTGATGTCATTCGGTCTAACGAATGCTCCTGCAACATTTATGGACAAGATAAATAGGGTATGTCGGCCGATGTTAGACAAGTCAGTTATAATTTTTATTGATGATATATTGATTTATTCAAAGAGCGAGTCTGACTAAGATGAGCATCTAAGAGAATTATTGGAGACTTTGAAGGAAGAGAAACTATATGCTAAGTTCTCAATGTGCGTGTTCTGGTTACGTGAGGTACAGTTTCTAGGTCACATAATTAATTTTAATGGGATTACTGTGGATCCGGCTAAGATTGAGGCGATAATGAATTGGAAGACTTCGTAGAACCCGACTGATATACGCAGCTTCTTAGGGTTGGCTGGCTAATATAGGAGATTCATTGAAGGCTTCTCCAAGATAGCAGCACCGTTGACCAGAATGACCCTAAGGTCTGTTGTATTCAATTGGAGTAAGTTTCAAGAAGAATCTTTTTAGAAACTAAAGAAAAGACTCACACAAGCTACAATCCTTGCTCAACCCGATGGTGACGATGATTTGGTTGTTTGTACTGATGCATCGCATCGTTGGTTAGGTTGCGTGTTATTACAACGAGAAAAGGTGATAGCTTATGTGTCTTGAAAGTTGAAAGTTCACGAGAATACCTACCCGATGCATGATTTAGAGCTAGCAGCTGTAATGCAAGCTCTCAAGATATGGAGACATTATATGTATGGTACTAAGTGTACTATTTATAAAGATCATAAGAGTTGAAGTACTTCTTCGAGCAGAAAGAGCTGAGTATGAGACATAATAGATGGTTAGAGTTGATAAAAGACTACGACTGTGATGTCAAATACTGCCCTGGTAAGCCTAATGTGGTTGCCGACGCGCTAAGCCGTAAGAATGAGGAAGTCATTACAACGGTAAAGTCTTATAAGTTGGTCATTAACTCAGACCTCTTTGAAGATATCATCAAGTTACAGTCAGAGGTGCTTATGGATGAAGGGCTATTGAAAAAGGAAAGAATTTTCGGACAGCAAAACAAGCTGATGGATAACACTCATGGTGTTAACACTAGGTTTGAGCGTATGTGGATTCTGTAAGGACCCAGTCCCGGTGCCCTACTTGGACGTTGGATTTACTCATAAACACAGTTCTAATATCAGAGTTAATTTAAACTTTCGAGGAAATAATAAAAGTCAACCATTCATTACAAACATTCTATACTTGTTTTTAAAACATAACATAAAGTAGCTTATTAAGAGATCATGACAAATCTTCCTTGGATACCAGTCTCTTTAGTCATGCCATGTGTCGCTCTCTCAAGCCATCTGCTTCAATCTATTCACCTGCGTGCATACTAAAAGTCAGTTATGCTGAGTGAGTTCTAGTTAATTAGGTAACATACAATACATTCACATACTTACTCATACATACGTATCCGTAGATACATAATAGTTACTTAACCTGTTCATCTTTCTTTCTTACATACAAAAGTATATACCTTCATTCTTACTTCCATTCTTTATTTCTTTCTTTCTTCATTTATTTCATACTTTCATATTATAATCTTTCTTTACATACATACTACGTTTTAAAGAGCCTTTCGCCCTATAACCTTGCGGATATTATTAGGGTCTGCCACCCTCCTTCACAGTTATTATTAGGGTCTGCCACCCTCCTTCACAGATATTATCAAGGTCTACCACCCTCCTTCACATATATTACTAGGTTTTCCACCCTTTACCGTCAATTCATACATACCTTCCTTTTATTTTACATTATTATATACTTTCATACATACTCTTTATCTTTTCTTCATCATACATACATCATTCATATACATTCATATATCATACATACATCATACATAAATATTCACATAGCATACACTTACCACTTAAGGTAAGTGTATTAACTAATCATATCTAGTATGCACATAGCCCCGGAAATATAACAAGGAAATGGGGCTAGAAACTCACATGAGCTCGGTTCCTTTCCGAGTTAACGGTAACTCATCTCTTTAACTGGGGGGTGGCTAAGTGTATAACAATTACACATATTAATTAACTATCACTATTCATATCGTATTTCTAGTTTAATATAACCATCAACAAGCGGTGGTCCGGGGGCAGTGCCCCTAGCAGCGGGGTCTAGGGGCGTGCAGTCCCTAGCAAGGTCTAAGGAGCAGAGCCCCTGGCTGGATCGAGCTGGACTTTCTATTATGGACTAATCTAATCGAATTATCAGTTTTAATCGAATGGCAGATTATATTCGAATGGACTTTCTATTCGAATGGGCTTTCTATTCGAAGGGACTTTTTATTCGAATGGACTTTCTATTCGAATAGACTGCGTAACGAATGATCAGCGATTCGTTTAATCATAGCGATGAGCATAAGTTCTTATCCAAACTCTGACTCAGAATTCAAAGTCAAAATCGTCAAGAACAAGAACAGTCAACAGACATTGGATCTGCAATAAACCTTCAAATCTCAACGAAACCACACGCGTTTGGTATCAATGAACTTGTATACCCAGCGCCTAAAACCCTAATCATATAAACATCCATATATCGTGTTTAGATAGTGCGTTTGATCATTGTTTAAACCCGGTTATTCGTTTGATAAATTAACCTATCTGATGCTAACGGAATCATCACGTTTGATTAGTGTATATCATTTGTATAGATAAAGGAACATTTAACGAACCGAACAAGTGTTTCGTTATAAAATGTACCTTTAAACTAACCGATTAGTCTATATCATTTGTATTGCTCGTCACGATGCTCTAACGCCCTCATGCTCGGGTCTTTTCCTCCGAATCTTGGCTCGAGATATAGGAGAGTGTTTGTGTGTGTTTTTGATGGTATAAGGAGAATAAGAATGAGAATGAGGGTTTTAGGGTTTAAGGAGTTTATATACCCTTAAGCCTATGGACCTAAGGCCCATAACCATCCCTTATTCCATCTTTTAAATATCCAAGCCCACACTCTACTAGTTTATTTATCTAAACTGGCTAACGACACTTTATTAAATAAAAGAAATTTATTTACTTATTATTTTCAAAAGTAGAATGTTACAAGTATTCCCTCCTTAAAGAGATTTCGTCCCCAAAACCTAACTATTACTTAAACAAATCTGGGTAAAACTTGTGCATCTCTTCTTCAACTTCTCAAGTAGCATTTGATCATTTACGGTGCTTCCATATCACCTTCACCAAAGGGATAAATTTATGACGAAGCTGCTTTTCCTTGCGGTTGACTATCTCTATAGGTTGTTCAACGTAGTTCAACTCTTCATCCACCTCGATATCAACTAATGGCACATGAGAAGTGTCGTCAGCTAGGAATTTTCTCAAATGAGAAACATGGAAGGTAGAGTGAATCCCTTCTAACTCTTCAGGAAAATCCAGCTTGTAAGCCACTTCGCCCACATGATCGATGATCTTAAATGGTCCAATATACCATGGACTTAACTTTCATCGCTTCCTAAAATGAATAATTCCTTTCCAAGGCGAGACCTTGAGCATCACATTTTCACCAACGTTAAATTCTATTGGTCATCGCCGCTTATCAGCATACGACTTCTGACGGTCTTGAGACGCTTTCATTCTTGCCTTGATCTGATCAAACCATGAAGAGGTTTCTTTCACAATTTCCAATATCTTTTTGACCAATCTCCCCCCCCCCCCCAACATACAGGAGTTCTACGACGTCTATCATACAACATCTCAAAAGGCGGCATACCGATACTAGAATGGTAGCTGTTTTTATATGAGAATTATGCAAGATGCAGATGATCATCTCAACTTCCTCCAAAATCCTAAACAAAAGCACATAGTATATCCTCAAGGGTTTGGATAGTCCTTTCAGACTGCCCATCAGTTTGAGGATGATGCACCGTACTGATGTTCAGTCTGGTTCCCATGGCCTCATGGAACTTCTACCAGAATCTCGAAGTAAAACGAGTATCTCTATCGCACACAATGGACAAAGGCACTCAGTGTTTAGCCACAACCTCTTTTATGAATACATTTGCTAACGTTTCTGACGAGATAGCCTCTCGTATAGGTAGAAAGTGAGAACTTTTAGTCAAACGGTCCACTATCACCCAAATAGTATCATGATGCTTAGTTGTACGCGGTAGCTTAGTTATGATATCCATGGTGATGTGTTCCCATTTCCATTCTGGTATCTCTAAGGGTTGCATCTTCCCATAAGGTTTCTGATGTTCCGCTTTGACTTGCAAGCAAGTTAAGCACTTACTGACATAATTTACTACATCATTCTTCATACTGGCCACCAGTAGTCTCTCTTAAGATCCTGATAAATCTTGGTGGATCTTGGATGAATCGAATATCTTGACTTATGAGCTTCGTCTAGGATTCGACCTCTAATATTTCCATGACGTGGAATCCACATGCGGTCAAATCTAGTCTTCACACCATGTGTGTTGTCCATCAACTCGTCTTGTTGTCCGAAGATTCTTTCCTTCTTCATTAGCCCTTCCTCTATAAGCACCTCCGACTGTACCTTAATGATCTCTCCGAAGATGTATGAGTCAGTGCTCAACTTATAAGACTTCACTGTTGCAATAACTTCTTCATTCTTACGGCTTTGTGTGTCGACAACCACATTAGCCTTACCAGGATAATATTTGATATCACAGTCATAGTCCTTTATCAACTTTAACCATCTCCTCTGTCTCATGTTTAGTTCCTTCTGCTCGAAGAAGTATTTCAAACTCTTATGATCTGTATAATAGTACACTTAGTACCATGCAGATAATGCCTCCACATATTGAGAGTATACACTATTGCTGCTAACTCTAAGTCATGTGTCGGGTAGGTACTCTCATGAACCTCCAACTGTCTGGACGCATAAGCTATTACCTTTCCTCGTTGCATTAACACGCAAGCTAACCCATGATACGAGGCATCAGTACAAACAACCAAATCCTCATCACCATCGGGTAGAGTAAGGATTGGAGCTTGTGTAAGTCTTTTCTTTAATTCCTCAAAAGCCTCCTCCTGAAACTTACCCCAAGCAAACACTACAGACTTCCGGGTCATTCCAGTCAATGGTGCAGCTATCTTGGAGAAGCCTTCGATAAATCTCCTAAAATAACCAGCCAACCCAAAGAAGTTGCGTATATCAGTCGGGTTCTGCGGAGTCTTCCAATACGTTATCGCCTCAGTCTTAGTTGGATCCACAGTAATCCCTTCGGGGTTGATTACGTGACCTAAGAACTGCACCTCACGCAACCAAAATGCGCACTTCGAAAACTTAGCATACAACTTTTCCTTCTTTAGAATCTCTAATACTTCTCGTAGATGCTCCACGTGGTCAGACTCGCTCTTTGAATAAATCAATATGTCGTCAATGAAAAAGATAACTGATTTGTCTAACATCGATTGACATACCCTGTTGATCATATCCATAAATGTTGCGGGAGGGGGAGCATTTGTTAGACCGAACGACATCACGAGGAATTCGTAGTGTCCATACCACGTCTGAAGCGCTGTCTTAAGAATGTATGCCTCCTTCACTTTCAGCTGATGATAGCCTGATGTAAGGTCTATTCGTGGGAACCAGATCTAACCATGTAGTTGATCAAACAAATCATCAATTCGTGGCAACGGATATCTGTTCTTCATCGAAAGCTTGTTCAACTCACGATAGTCTATACACATTCTCATACTTCCATCTTTCTTCTTAACAAACAACATCGGTGCACCCCTCGGGGAAACACTCGGTCTTATCAAACCTTTATCAAGGAGTTCTTGTAGTTGGGACATCAATTATTTCATCTCAAATGACGCCAGGCGGTAAGGTGCTTTCGCGATGGGTTGTGCTCCTAGTATTAAGTCTATCTAAAATTCTACCTCTCGCTCCGGTGGCAACCCCGGAAGGTCCTCAGGTAACACTTCTGGATAGTCGCACACAACAGAAACAACTTTCACTTCTTTTGTCTCAGCCGTAGCTTTAACAGCATACGCCAGGTAGGCACTGCACCCTCGCCTTAACAATCCTTTGGCTTTTATCATCGAAATGACGTTAAGCCCTGAACTTTCTTTATCACCATAAACCGTCACCGTACTACCATCCAAGAACTTTAACCTTATTACCCTACTCTTACAAACTATCTAAGCTTCAAACTCAGATAGCCAATAAGGTCATAAAGTATAGGGTAACAGGGAACTCATGTCCCTCTAGCTCTATCTTACAATCCTTAACCATTCTCATTATCCTAACTGAGGTTTCACTAGCTGTTTCTACTGTAGAAGTTTCAGGCACACAACAACATTTCATTTTTGCTAATTGACTAAATGTCGTAGCTACAAAACTTCTATTTGCACCCGAATCAAACAATAACGAAGCAGAAATGTCGTTTACTAGAAACATATGTGTCACAACATCAGGGGTCTATTTGGCCTGCTCCTGGGTCAGCATGTAGGCCCTGGTCCTTGGCCTAGCTTGATCAGCATCCTTTTTCCCACCTCCTCCGACTTCGTAACATTCCCTTTCCATATGACCCTTCTTTCCGCACTTGTAACATGTGGGCCCGGTGTTGCATTCATGAGCGTAATGCCCCACCTTCCCATATTTGTAACAAGCATTAGACCCTAGCATGCACTCCAACCATGAGATTTCCCACACTTTTCGCACACATCAGAGCCAGTACCCCACTTACATTCGCCACTGTGCATCTTCCCGCAAGTCTTACACGGCCTCCTCTCCCATACCCTCTGTTTCTTATCTCTAGGGTCCCACATCTGAGTACCGGGTCGTTTAGCAGGAGCAACCCATTTCTTCTCTTTCTTCTATTCCACCACCACGACATCGTCCACAGTCAGATCATCATAAACCATCTCTGCGAGCTCAATAGCAGAGTCAAATGTAGCAGGTTTACTAGTCTTGACTAAAGTGCGGACAATCTGTGGTAGCCCTCGGATGCAACACTTGATTCTTTTAGCTTCAGTGTTCACCATGTCAGGCACCAACCTCGACATGCGGTTGAATTCAGTAGTTTACTCGCGATGTGTCATCTTACCCGCCTTCAGATTCAAAAACTTCATTCCAGCCATCTCAACCTTAGCGTCAGCACAAAAACGTTTCATTACCAGCTCCCTCAGGTCTTCCCATCTCATAGCCTTAATCTTTTCTCGACTCTTCCTCTACTCCACTGCTTCCCACCAATTAATGGCTTCATCACCAAACGATTGAGTAGCATAACCCACTGCTTGGTCGGGACGGCACTCGCTAATTCGGAGAACCTTGTCCATTGTGGTTATCCATTGGAGAGTAGCGATTGCGTCTCCTAAACTAGTCAGCTTTGGTGGGTCACAACCTTTGAACGACTTGTAGTTACACCTACCTCTTCCTCTCTTCCTTTCATCGACTTTCACATATCGAACTTCACTCGAGTCGCCTTCATCATCATTAGCTTTCTTACCCTCATCACATGCCCTCTCTACGGTCCTCGTATGGCTTTTAGTAGAATTTCCAGGATGTAACTCCTTCACTGCAGCAACTACAACTTGAGCAATGGCGGCTTGAATAGCAGGGTCAAGTTAATACCCATCATTATGGCTTGGCTATCACAGAGTTTCACTTCTTTATTCTCTAGAGTTAACAATTTTTGGTTCTTCAGAAGGTGATCGGACCGTACGTGGCCTATCACGACGTCCCGTACGACCTCCTTGTCTAGCAACTTTCCTAGCTCCAGCCATTCGTATTCTATAAGGAAACACAAACGTCATCTCTCGAGGAACTATTTAGTACAAGGATAGTAAGGCTAACTAGTAATAACAGTGGCCATCTGTGATTAGCTGATCACATTACTTTCCATGTCCTATATATTTCCCTTTATGAGTCTATTTGTGTTGGTTCTACTTCTAAAGAGTTAGACAATCAAGCGGTTCATGTAATCATATATTCCTATCTCTAGCAATTAAGCTATCTTCCTTACACATTCTTACATTATACATGAAATAAATTATGTACATTACCTTTACCAAGATTTCTTGAGTGACACATGGCTTTCTTGAACTAGCATCTTCTTTCTTTTCTTACTTAAGTCTCATTTTTGTTCGAGTCTAAGCATATAGGATGCTTAATTCTCTCGAACTTATGCTCTGATACCAACTTGTAAGGCCCCGGTCCCGGTGCCTTGCTTAGGCGTTGGATTTACTCATAAACACAGTTCTAAATATCATATTTGATTTAAACTTTCGTGGAAATACTAAAAGTCAACATTCATTACAAACATTCAATACTTGTCTTTAAAACAAAACATAAAGTAGCTTATTAAGACATCATGAAAAATCTTCCTTAGATGCCAGTCATTTCAATCATGCCATGTGTCGCTCTCTCAAGCCAGCTGCTTCAATCTATTCACCTGCATGCATACTAAAAGTCAGCTACACTGAGTGAGTTCTATTAATCAAGTAACATACAATACATTCACATACTTACTCATACATACGTATCCGTAGATACATAATAGTTACTTAACCTGTTCATCTTTCTTTCGTACATACATAAGTATATACCTTCATTCTTTCTTTCTTTCTTTCATAATTTCATATTTTAATCTTTCTTTACATACATACTTATACGTTTTAAAGAGCCTTTCGCCCTATAACCTCGCTGATATTATTAGGGTCTGCCACCCTCCTTCACATATATTATTGGGGTCTCCCACCCTTCTTTACATATATAATTAGGGTCTGCCACCCTTCTTCACATATATTATTAGGGTATGTCACCCTCCTTCACATATATTATTAGGGTCTGCCACCTTTTACCTTCAATTCATACATACCTTCCTTTTATTTTATATTGTTATATACTTTCATGCATACACTTTATCTTTTCTTCGTCATACATACATCATACATACATCATTCGTATACATTCATATATCATACATACATCATACATAAATATTCACATAGCATACACCTTACCTTTTAAGGTAAGTGTATTAACTAATCACATCAAGTATGCACACATCCTCGAAAACATAACAAGGAAATGGGGCTAGAAACTCACCTGAGCTCGGTTCCTTTATGAGTTAATGGTAACTCCTCTCTTTAATTGGGCGTGGCTAACAGTATAACAATTACACGTATCAATTAACTATCACTTTCCATATCGTATTTCTAGTATAGTATAACCCTCAAAGGACGGGGTCCAAGGGTAGCGCCCCTCCCCTGGCTGGGGTCGAGCTGGACTTTCTCTTCTGGACTAATCTAATCGAATTCTCCGTTCTAATCGAATGACAGATTCTATTCGAATGGAATTTCTATTCGAATGGGCTTTCTATTTGAATGGGCTTTCTATTCGAATGGTCTTTCTATTCGAAGGGACTTTTTATTCGAATGGACTTTCTATTCGAATAGACTGTGTAACAAATGATCAGAAATTCGTTCAATTATGGCGAATGAGCATCAGTTCTTATCCAAACTCTGACTCAGAAGTCAAAGTCAAAATCGTTAAGAACAAGAACAGTCAACAGACATTGGATCTATAATAAACCTTCAAATCTCAACTAAACAACACGCGTTGGGTATCAATGTACTCGTATACCCAGCACCTACAAACCCTAATCATTCAAACATCCATACATCGTGTTTAAACAGTGTGTTTGATCATTATTTAAACCGAGTTATTCGCTTGATAAATTAACCTATCTGATGCTACGGATTTCAACGGGAATCATCACGTTTGATTAGAATTTATCATTTTTATAGATCTAGGAACATTTAACTAGCCGAACAAGTGTTTCGTTATAAAACTTACCTTTAAACGAATTGGTTTACGAATGTGATCTAGTCTTGAGGTAGGTTTTGCTCGTCACGATGCTCTAACACCCTCAAGCTCGGGTCTTTTCCTCTGGATCTTGGCTCGGGATATAGGAGAGTGGTTGTGTGTTTTTTTAATGGTGTGAGGAGAATAAGGATGAGAATTAGGGTTTTAGGGTTTAAGGAGTTTATATACCCTTAAGCCCATGGACCTAAGGCCCATAACCATCCCTTATTCCATCTTTTATATATCCAAGCCCACACTCTACTAGTTTATTTATCTAAACTGGCTAACGGAACTTTATTAAATAAACAAAATTTGTTTATTTATTCTTTTTAAAAGCAGAATGTTACAGATTCCACGCCATGGAAATCTTAGAGGTCAAATCTTAGATGAAGCTCCCAAGTCGAGATACTCAATTCATCCAGGATCCACCAAAATGTATCAAGATCTGAAGAAAGACTACTGGTGGCCGGGTATGAAGGATGACGTAGTAGATTATGTCAATAAATGCTTAACTTGCTTGCAAGTCAAAGCGGAGCACCAGAAACCTTATGGGAAGATGCAGCCTTTAGAAGTACCAGAATGGAAATGGGAACACATCACTATGGATTTCATAACTAAGCTACCACGTACAACTAAACATCATGATACAATCTGGTTGACAGTGGACCGTCTAATGAAAAGTGTTCACTTTCTACCTATATGAGAGACTATCTCGTCAGATTCGTTAGCAAATATGTTCATAAAAGAGGTTGTGGCTAAACATGGAGTGCTATTGTCGATTGTGTCTAATAGAGACACTCGCTTTACTTTGATATTATCAAAGAAGTTCCATTTAGTTATGGGGAAAAGATTGAACATCAGTACGGCGTATCATCCTCAAACCGATGGGTAGTTTGAAAGGACTATCCAAACCCTTGAGGATATGATACGTTCTTGTGTGTTAGACTTTGGAGGAAGTTGGGATGATCATTTGCACCTTGCAGAATTCTCTTATAACAACAGCTACCACTCGAGTATTGGTATCCAACCGTTTGAGATGTTGTATGGTAGACGTTGTAGAACTCTAGTGTGTTGGGGAGAGATTGGTCAAAAATAGATTGGAAGTCTAGAAGTGGTGCAGGAAACCTCTTCGAAGTTTGATCAGATCAAGACAAGAATGAAAGCCGCTCAAGATAGTGAGAAGTCGTATGCTGATAAGAGGAGAAGACCAATCGAGTTTAATGTTGGTGACAACGTGATGCTCGAAGTCTCACCTTGGAAAGAAATTATTGGTTTCAGAAAATAGGAAAGTTAAGTCCAAGGTACATTGGACCGTTTAAGATCATAGATCATGTTGGTGAAGTAGCATACAAGCTGGAAATGCATAAAGAGTTAGAAGGGATTCAC
>NW_027506041.1:0-32500 GCF_021521415.1 Bidens hawaiensis
CTTTTGACAAAATGCCTTTTTGTGCGTTTTTCGGCTGTTAAAATTCTGTTAATTCATAATTGCACAAACCATACTTAGGCATTTCCAATGATCCCAAAACTTTACCAGTGATCTTACCATAACAAATTAATCTCCACAACCAAGTTTCATTATATTTCAATATGTTTAGCTATATTTCCCAAATAAACGCTCATAAACGGAAATAAATTCACCAAATATTCTCCGTTATCGAAAAATTACCAAATTTAAACAGGGACTCATTTAAATGATACCTAATGTCCCTGAAAATTTTCATAGGCTAAAAACAAGCACGTCACAACCTAATACTAAACAGCCCTTAAACGAGTGTTACGGGTTTACCTTTGTCGGTTTTCGATGAGTTTTGCTAGCTTAAACGACTCTCCGGGTCTCGGATTGCCAACTAAGTGTATATACATATCATATAACATCAACCAAGCATAAATCATCCATTTGACAGCCTTGATAATTAGGGTTTCGTTTTGGGTTCAAACCGAACTTTCAAACCCGTAAAAACGTTGTATTCATGTTCTAATCCGCGTTTTTGACCAAAAAAGTATATGTTCCTGGTTTGTAAACATGTTTAACATCAAAAAATGGTTTTACTTGATTTTTTATGTTTTTGGATGGTTAAACATGTTTAAAACTAATCAAGAACTAATTTTCCATGATTAAACCTTACTAATCAAGCATGTAATCAATGTATTTAGAGGTTTACCTTTAGGGTTTGGGCTAAAAAATATGAGAAGTCAGCTGAGATTGTTCTTGGATGGTTTGGAATTGGTAAAATATCTTTGAAGTGTGACTTATATAACAAGCTATACAAAGGGGTCCACCCCCCCCTAACTTGCGGTCGCAACTAATAAGGGCCCATTGGGCCTCTTTTTGGCCCAATGGTGCCTCGGTTTTCGTGCCACGCGTAAAAGTGGGTCCAAAATTTAGTTCGGGTTCGGTTTTCGCAAGAAAACTAGTTCGAGTGCGAAAACCAACGCAAAAACGAGTGTTTTTCAGCTTCTTTTTGTAAAATAAGAAAAACGTACTGACTCGTTGTAAATTCCAAAATATTTTCACGGATTGCTTAGAACATGTCATATAAGTGTTTTATAAATCTTTTTCGGCTTAACGGATGCTACAATGCTCATTTTGATATTAACGATTGCGTTTAAACTTATAGCGTATCGATAAACGAAACCTTTTTCGTTTAAAGCGTTTTAAACGTACTGGGGCCTAAATATCATATGTTAGCCCTCTATAATATATATATAACTCGTATATGACCCTTCAGTATATATACGGGTCATAATTAGTATCGGTCGGTTACTCGTTTAATCACTATGAATTAACCGATTTATCGTTTACCTTGTTACGTAATGAATATAGTATACCTCGTTTTGTCACGAATGTCACATATATCGCTTATAGATAGCACCCTGGGATATCCGGACCATAACCAGACCCGTTTGGGTATTCGTTTGTTCGTTACGCAATAAGCGGTTAAACGCTTATTCGAGTTTGTAAGTACTAAGGTGTACTCGGTTTTGCCACTGATGTCACATCACCATTCCCTGAAAAATAATCTTCGAAAAGTTGAATGGTAGATCATACACTACAGCGACTGTAGCGTTGGCCAAATCACGACTCATAAGAGTCCAAGAACCCTTCTAGTGGCAAAGCCCTGAATGAGATGGTGAAATCAAGATCCGTATAAATTTGGGAACATTCCCTTTTGGAATCTTCGACAAATTAATAACCTAAACAAAAAAACAGAGAGTTAGTAAAATGAATAATCAATGCCCATTATTACTCAATCGTTGTTGGAAAACATTTATTGATGCTTACCGAATCGGACTGTGTGGGCTGGTAAATTAGGGTTAGGAATTTTGAGATTATGTCGGTTGATATTCGAAACGAGAGCAAGTGTGGAAGGAGAGAGAAGTGAAAGTGGTGAAATTTCACTTTAGTACCTTTTTGAAAGTGGGTTTTAAATACATTTTCTCATGTCGTGAGTTAATAGCTATCAAACAGAAACATTATCATTAAATATATTCACATTTAAAACCTTGCTCGATAAAGTTCATTTAGTAAACCTTGCTCGAAAAAGTAATTATTCACAAAGCTTACTAGGTATTTTCCACATCCATAAAGCTTAATCGTTCCAGAGTTATTTTAGAGTTTTAGAAATTAAGCCTAAGTAAAATGAAGGAAGCTTACTCGAAATACAAGGTAGCTCGAGAAATAAATCACAAGACTAATAATCAAGTATAAATCATCAAATAGGCAACCTGGCTAGGAATCAATTAAGAATCCCAAAATAATATCTTAGACATATTCCTATTGTCAACCATTGCTCGAATGTCTAACTAACTCAAACCTTACCCGAAAATGCATAAACGGTTTAGCAGATAATCATTCAAGTAAGATATTATACATAGTGTGCTCGAGACACTGTTGAATAAGCAATGTGTGCTAGAGATGAGTTCTACACACAAAGTGTACTCGAAAAGCAAATTTTGACAATTACAAAGTTAAGAGTACACTTGACAATTTCAAAGTGTGCTCGAAACATAAAGTTTGCCCGGTAAACTAGGTTTGCCTGAAACACTTGTAATTTCAATGAAAATATTCATATATTCACATAATCAACAAGTGTGCTTGAATTTAAGTTTACTTGAACATCCATAGACAAATTCAAATACACACTCAAAATCACAAAGCTTTTAGATGAATTTAAACAGTTGAAAAAAAACATAAGTGTGCTAGATAGTCCAAAAACTTTAAAGCTTGCTAGAAGTAACATGTTCAATTACAAAGCTTGTTGGACTGACTTACAACAACCTATAAAGCAATTGAGTATGCTAGAAAGTTCAGAAATCAACAAAGCTTGCTAGTGAACAGTATAATCAAGCATATTAAATAGCTTGCTAGTAACAGTTATACTCTCAATCAAAGCACTAAAGTATGCTAGACATTCTTAACTAGATAAAATTTTGCTAGTAAAAATCATATTCAGACATAGTAAAATATCAAGCCTGCTCGAAAAGTTAAATTTCAAGTAAAGTAGTGAACTCTACCCGAAAAGTGTTAAAACTTCAAAGAATGCTCGAAAAGGATTAAACTTAGAACAAAATGTCTAAGTATACTCGAAAAGGTTATAAAACATCAAACCTTACTCGAAATACATATTCTAACATTTTGATGGTAAAATGCACCACTTTTTGACTTAAACTAATTATCCAACATATATTTGTTTTTATCAAAGATCATTGTTTAAAAGCAAATGGTGCATAAGAGATCAAATTTCAATTATGTTTCCTTGCAAAACATTTTCTATCTTTTTCTAAAAAGATCTCAAGAATGGGATCATATTGACTTAAGTAGCATTCTCAATATTTCATTTCTTTAGTGATATGATTAATTTTCAATTAGATGCATAATACTCAATGGATAACACATATTGTTTTCTGATGCTCCATATCTATTCTCAAGGATTATTCGCTTTCTCCAGATCACCCCTATTGACTTTGACCCCTGGATTTGGTTAAAAGCCTTAATGATAGAACCCCCCCCCCCTTTTTTAGACTTGTGAACATATAACAACATTGTGTTGTTTGATCAGCATTTTGTTCACTTTTGTTCTTTGTCATTCTTTTGAATAAATGCTTTATTTTGGGGACCAAATACCAATGGTCCTCGTGTATGACTGGATAATCACTTTTCTGCCTATCATTCGGAAAGATTTATCTTGGAACATGCATAGACAACAATGTAACTGCACATAATGGTTAGCGGTTTCTTTAAGTTTATATCACCTTAGATTTTACACGTCATGGGAAAGCAACCATACATGTTAATGACTGGACTAAATGCCTTTTAGCCTATTAAATCCATACGATTGGCTAAGTAGTCAATACACTATCATTTCCCACCAAAATTTTCAGTCACCACAATTACTCTTAGCTTCTAGGTGAATGGCTATCTTGTTTGTCTACAGGTAGTCAACAGGCTCAAACACATAAATAAATACATGTCTTTTGGCTTAGAGTCATTGCCATATTTTTAAGTGAAAGAACACATTACAATTGCCCCGAATGCTTTCAGTCTTTAGTTTAATGGCTATCCCTTGAATCCATAAATAGATGACTGGACCAAACATATACAAGTATATGTCCTTCCAACTGGAGCAAACGACATAATTTTAAGCAAAAGTAACTATTTTGAGTCTTTTCATTGAAAATTTTCTTTTAAGCTTCTTTAAATCTTTGAATTGAATAATATTATCATATCTCTACACCATAAACAACTTGCTTTGTTTTATCCAAAATTGTTTTGATCAAAAGTTTTCTTAACAGTTTTCATTTAAGCATAACATTTTGACACAAAAGCATATTTTGACACAAAGACAAGTAACATATTCAAATCTTAACCATAAATGATATTATCAAAACTAGCAGACTTCACAGAAAGCTTAGTCTAACAAATCCTAGCAACATCGTCATATCAGATTACTCAGATACTCATACACTTAAGTATGACATCAAATAAGCAGATAATCAAGTATGTCAATTCAAAACACTTATCATGACATCCAACATGTCACTTGATAAAAAAGCATGAGCATCAAAGATACCTAATTTGCATAGATAATCAGTTAAGCACATATCAGTTAATCATCAAAAAGTATCATAATCAAACACACATAACCATCATTAGATCCTCTCACAAAATGGTCAATTAGCACATAAAGGAACACGACATCCATTGAGACTTTGAAAAGATAGTCAGTTTGCTGAACAAGCACACATCATGAATCAGACTTCATTAGAGTTGATCATCCCCAGGGCTTTCAGAAGAAAGTTGAACGTGGTTTTATCAAGTGGTTTTTTGGATAGGTCAGTCAAATTATCACTTGTATCAACTCTTTTCACCTCAATTAAACCTTTTTCATTACAATCCCTTATTAAATGATGTGTGATTTCAATGTGCGTAGTCTTGGAATGTTGTATAGGATTCTTAACAATAAAAGATGCAGCAGTATTATCAATGTAAATAGGGGTGTTTAAGAAATTCAGACCATAATTCAGCATCTGATTTTGAATCCAGAGGCCTTGTGCACAACAGGCAGATATTGCTATATACTCAGCTTATGCAATTGAGATTGACACTGTGGTCTGCTTCTTGTATTGCTATGAACCAACCTGTCACCCAAAAATTGACAACCTCCTAAAGTGGACTTCCTTCTCATATTGCATCCATCATAGTCACTATCTAAGTAGGTAATCAGATCAAAGGACTGGTTCTTTGGGTACAAAACTCCCAAATCAGGTCTTCGTTTCAAATATCTAAAGATCCTTTTGACTGCACTCATGTGAGAAACTATAGGACATGATTGGAATCTTGCACAGACAGACGCAACAAACATGATATCTAGCCTTGAAGTAGTCAGATAAATCATAAATCCAATTTTTGCTCTGTATTCATGTTCATCCACTGCCCCCCTCCTTTTCATTAGCTATCATATTTTCTTTTGGATCCATAGGAGTTGATGGAGTTTTAAGATCATTACACTTGAATTTGTCTAGTATGTCCTGTTGGGTTTTATACAAGATTATCAAAGTTCAAGTTAACCATATTTAACTAGAAAACGCAACGGAAGCATAGATTTTAAAACTAGTTATAAACATACCATTATGTTAAAACTAAAACCCAAAGCCAAGGATCAATATTACAAGAACAATATGCTTACAAAATGTAAATGGTACCTCTTCTACCTTTAGAAGAAGATGTAGGTGGATTAAGAAGATGATGACTTTGAATGGCTCGGTTGCAAAGGAGAAACCCTCAAGCTTTTGATACCCCAAGCTTTGAGCAACAACACCAACTAGTTGCTAGGATTTTGAACACTTGAACTAGCTCACAAAACTCCCTATTTTCTGCCCACTTTGAGCCGTGGGTTTTGGAGAGAAAAAGAGAGAATATGAACTTGATTTTACACTTGAAAATTCTAAAATGAAAGATCACTTTTGCATGTCTTGGATGTGGAGATTAATAAAGATGCATCACATGGACCAAAAGAAAGCTTTGAACTTGATTGGACCAAAACCTTCCACCCACATGGGGTGGACGGCTTCTTCTTTCTTTTTTTTTTTTTTTTTTTTTTTTTTGTTATTTAGTTTTAACCATTTTAAAACCATCTCCATTCATTTTATAAAACTTAGTTTTATAAAATGTACATGCATTTACATAATTATTTAACCAATTAAATAATTAATTTACATAAACAAATTATCCAGATAATTTATTTAAATCCTCAAGTGTGTTTGTTTAGAAAACCAATTTTCTAAACACGTAGTGTTCGGTATTCTTTTAAATGATCAAATCACTAAAGGAATACATTTGGTGTTGTCTAGCTTGTTATTGGGTATGACCCGACTTGGATCAAACACAGTTAGCCACATTAGTATAAGTATGTGTCTCGGGCATACGTAATTCCAACAATCTCCCACTTGCACGAGATACATAGAAAATTAATGCAAGTGGTGAATACCGCCTAACAACAGTTCACCACCCCTAATGTGTTTGACGAAGTGCCATTCAATACATCATCCCTTCAAGTTCCTTACTTGATATGATTTAGGTGAATCTATCATTATATCCCTTTGTTACTAGATGTCATGTTGGATCTAAGAGACATAGGCGATCATTCTCTTTACAATTCAACTTTATCAGGCCTTAGACATCTAAACTCTCAACACATAAGAGGAACAAATTCCATCTTGACTGTATACGCCTCCCACTATCACTTTTATACTCCACCTGAGCTCATCCTTATGTACCATCTTTTACGAATAGCGAAGGGGAGAGTCAAAGTGTAATACTTGGTGAAAATCAAGACCCAATATACATCTCAGGTCTAAGGATAATATGAAATTCTCCTTTACTCAAGATTACTAATGATCAAGTCAATCGACTCCATGTAGTAATATTGAGAGCGGGTCAGTCCAATATTTGTATCCCACAAATATCTATGAACTTTGGCAGCAAACCTATGCTCCATATTCATTCCTTATGAATATCCACCAATCCTAGTTCATAATAGTCTTGCTTCATATTTGTTCCCACAAATGTGATTGACTACGGACTTTTAGAATAAGATAACTTATTCATGGATTAAACATGCAAAATTAGAATTTAACTCAAGATTCCATAATCATATAAAAGAGTTAAATTACAAAAGTCTTTTAAACTTTAATACAAAATAGATCAAATCCAATTACTAGAATATCGAAGTCCTAAGCCACTCGCATGACGCTCATGTTTTGGTCTTTCTAGGAGCTTCGTGAATGGATCCGCAAGATTTTGATCAGTTCCAACTTTGCGAATACATATCTTTCCCTTTTCAACTTCATCCCTTATGTAGTTGAATCTCCGCTCTATGTGCCTTGTCTTTTGGTGCGAACGAGGTTCCTTGATTTGTGCAATCGCACCCTCGTTGTCACAAAAGATTTCTAGGGGGTCTTGAATGGAAGAGACTACCCCTAGATCAGTAATGAATTTCTTCAACCATGCAGCTTCCTGAGCTGCTAATGAAGCGGCGATGTATTCTGATTCTGTAGTGGACAATGCTACCACTTCCTGTTTTGAGCTCTTCCAAGAGACAGCTCCTCCATTAAGAGTGAACACATACCCAGATTGTGATCGAGAATCATCTCGATCAGTTTGGAAGCTCGCATCCGTGTAACCTTTTATAGCGAGTTCCTCCTCATCAGATCCATATATCAGAAACATATCCTTAGTTCTCCTAAGGTATTTCAATATGCTCTTAACAGCCATCCAATGACTGTTTCCTGGATTCTGTTGGTATCTGCTTGTCATGCTCAAAGCGCATGACACATCCGGTCTAGTACATATCATCGCATACATGATGGATCCTATAGCAGAAGCATATGGGATTTGTTTCATCGTCTCTTGCTCACCCTTTGAGCTTGGACATTGAGCTGAACTCAATATGGTCCCTCTTTGAATAGGTACAAAACCTTTCTTGGAGTTTTCCATCTTGAACCTTTTCAAGATCTTATCAATGTATGTACTTTGGTTCAAACCTATCAAGCGCCTTGACCTATCCCTATAGATCTTTATTCCCAAAATATAGGCAGCTTCACCAAGATCCTTGATGGAAAATCTACTTCCAAGCCAAGCCTTAACGCTTTCCATGGTTGGAATGTCATTTCCAAATAGTAGAATGTCATCGACATACAATACTAAGAAGGTAATTATACTCCCACTAGCTTTCTTATACACACAAGCCTCATCAGCGTTCTTGATGAATCCAAAACTTTTGATTTCTTCATCAAAACGATGATTCCAAGTTCTAGATGCTTGTTTCAATCCATAGATTGATTTCTTTAACTTGCATACTTTATTAGGATGTTTTGGATCGACAAAACCTTCAGGCTGAACCATATAGACATCTTCCTCAAGATATCCATTTAGGAAAGCGGTCTTGACATCCATTTGCCAAATTTCATAATCATAATGTGCAGCTATGGCAAATAATATCCTAATAGACTTAAGCATTGCCACAGGCGAAAAAGTTTCATCATAATCAACCCCTTGAGTTTGAGTGAAACCCTTAGCTACAAGTCTTGCTTTATAAGTATCCAAGTTTCCATGCATATCAGTTTTCCTTTTGAAAACCCACTTACTTCCAACAGCTTTGGAGTTGAGTGGTGGTTCAACCAATTCCCAAACTTGGTTGTCATACATGGATTGCATCTCAACGTTCATGGCTTCAAGCCATTTGTCACAATCATTCTTGGACATTGCATCACGGTATGTGGTCGGTTCATCCGAATCTACCACGTAGCAACCTTCTACAAAAAATCCATATTTTTCAGGTGGATTGCTAATTCTACCAGATCTGCGAACGTTTTGTGTGTTTTGATCAACCACTTGATCACTTTCAACAACCTCTTGTTGAGTGCTAGTATCAACCAATTGTGTATCATCTTGTGATTCTTGATCCTCATCAAATTTCACTGTTCTACTATTAGTTCCTTCCTCAAGGAACTTAGTTTCCAAGAACTTACCCTTTCGAGCAATAATAACATTTTGCTCACTAGGATCGTAAAAGTAATATCCTAAATCATCTTTAGGATAACCTATAAAGATACACTTAGTGGATCGGACTTCTAATTTGTTTGGGGTGTATTGCTTTACATAAGCTTCACAACCCCAAACTCTTAAGAATGATAGCGATGGAGCCTTTCCATGCCATACTTCAAAAGGTGTCTTCTCCACTTTCTTGGTTGGAGCCATATTCAATATGCGAACAGCGGAAAGTAAAGCATAGCCCCAAAATGATAGAGGTAAAGTGCTTCTAGCCATCATCGATCGAACCATATCTAATAGGGTACGATTTCTCCTTTCAGACACACCATTATGTTGTGGTGTTCCAGGTGGAGTAAGTTGTGAAATAATTCCACAACTCTTAAGATGATCTTGAAAAACACCACTTAGGTATTCACCTCCTCTATCACTACGAAGTACTTTGATTGTGGTCTTGAGTTGTCTTTCTACTTCAGTTTTGAAGTCTTTGAACATTTCAAAAGCTTCATCTTTGTGTTTCATTAAGTACACATAACCATATCGACTATAATCGTCAATAAAGGTAATGAAGTATCTTTCACCATTCCTAGTCATTGGTCTAAAAGGACCACATACATCCGAATGTATGATACCCAATAATTCTTTTGACCTTTCAAAAGTTTTATTAAAGGGTTGCTTTGTCATTTTGCCTTGTAAACAAGATTCACATACATCAAATGAATCATACTCATTTGTTTCTAGAATACCACTCTTGCGAAGAGTTTGCATGCGATTCTTACTTATATGTCCAAGGCGACAATGCCAAAGATAGGAATCACCCAAGTCCTTCTTGAGTTTCTTGGTGTTGACATTGTACATTGAACTACTATGTGACATACCACTTTGATCTATTTCATATATACCATTCATGGGTATAGCTTTAAAATAAAACATGCCATTCATCAAAACATGAATATCACAATTTATAAATTTAAGATCAAAGCCACATTGTTTTAAAAGGGACACGGAAATAATGTTTCTCCTTAACTTAGGAGCATACAAAACATTCTTCAAAATTACTTCCAAACCACTTGGAAGCTTTAACAAGTAGTCTCCTTGGGCTTGGACTTCAACTCTTGCTCCATTGCCCATAAAGAGACTAATGTCCCCTTTGTTGAGTTGTTTACTTCTTTTGAACCCCTGCAACAAATTGCAAATGTGAGTTCCACATCCGGTATCAAGTACCCATGTATTTGAAGAAATAACATTTAGTTCAATATGTATAGTAAAGATAATACCTGAGGTATGCCCCGCATCCCTCTTATCTTTTAACGCATTGAGATAGGTCGGACAATTCCTTTTCCAATGACCTATCTCTCCACACTCAAAGCATGGATCTTGCGCCGCAACCTTTTGCTTCTTTTCCTTCGGTTTGGTGGGCGTGATGGCTTTCCTCTTTCCCTTTCCTTGGACGTGACCCTTGCCCTTAGCAACACTTGCTTTGGGGTTGGAGTTATGTCCCCTTTTCCCTTCATTGATTGTTAGAACGGGTAAAACCCTTTTACCCATTCCCGCTTCGGCTGTTCTTAGCATTGCGTGAAGCTCACCAATGCTTTTGTCCCATCCATTCATGTTATAATTCATGACAAAGGTTTCAAACCTTTTGGTCAAAGAGTTGAGGATCAAATCCGTAGCCAACTCATTTGATACGGGACAATTCAACCTACGAAGCTTTTCAATGTAGCTTTTCATCTTTAGGACATAAGATGAGACGCTTTGGGTTTCCTCCATACGACATGCATGAAACGCTCGAACCGTTTCGAAACGTTCCGCTCTAGCTTGTTGAAGGAACATTTCCTTCAATTGAGTTATCATGTCGTATGCCCCATGATGCTCGAAATCCTTTTGGATTTCGGGAATCATAGTCCCTAACATGAGGCAAGAGGCTTGCACCGAATCTTTGGTGTACTTGACCCAATCGTTATACGCCTCCTCATCTTCCACGTTAGGCTCATCGGGAATGGGATCGTCTAAGACATATGATATCTCTTCTTGTTTGAGAACTATTCTCAAGTTGCGATACCAATCCATAAAGTTATTATGGTTTAGACGATCCTTTTCAAGGATGGTTCTTAAGGATAGGTTACGGGTGTTATGGGTAGAGGTGTTTGCATTGTTAGCGGCCATCTACAAAATTTAACAAAGTTTTATTTTAGTATTATAAACAATTTAATTATTAATACCCTTTTATTCCAAAAATTTTTTTTTTTTTTTTAAAATAATAATTAAATTCTAGAATCCAACGATAAATCAAATTTCGGTTAGGTGACCTTTATCCCGTTATTTGATTTAACAAGGTAGTCAATCTTGACAATTGCAACCTTTTGCAACTTCTAGAGGTATGGGACCATTCGAAATCCTTATTTCGTGTTGGCATGTTTATCCCATCAACACCATTAGATCCCCATGCTTAGGTGACCTTTATCACATGGTTTCCAATTCAAGTCGTCCTACTTGTATAAACATGTAAGATTAACATACAAGTGGTTAGGTGACCTTTATCCCACAAATATGTTAATATTACCCTAAGTATATTAGTTTGCTCAAAATGGTTAGGTGACCTTTATCCCATTTAAAGTTCCCTAATACGTTAAGTGTCATACAAAAGGATGGTGTAAGACTTGTTTCCTTGGTAATTATGAAAAAGGGATTTTAAGTTTTCCAATATTCTAGTTTGAAAAACATTATGCCATATCCTAACATGCATTTAGTAATATGGCGATTTTGAAAACCAATTTTCTGTTGGAATTACGTATGCCCGAGACACGTATTTAGATTAATGTGGCTAACTGTGCTTGATCCAAGTCGGGTCATACCCAATAACGAGCTAGATAGACACCGGATTGTATTTGTTTAAGATATGATCTTTAAACGAATACCGAACACAAAGTTTAGGAAATCGGTTTTTCTAAAATTGCACTTGAAAGATTAAAATAAATAATTTGGATTATTTATTTATTTATTTATTTAATTATTTAATTGGTTAAATAATTAAGAAAAGATTATAAAATAGTTTTATAATAGTGTAGGCTAGTTTTATATATGTGATATATATAAATATATAAATCAAAAAAAAAAAAAAAAAAAAAAAAAAAGGAGATGGGTGGCCGGTTTTGGGTGGGACCCATCACCACCCCAACAAGCCAATATGATCAAAGTCTCTTGGTTATATTTTTGGTTAAAATCCCACTAGCCTACACATGCATTGGTGTACCTTTCATTTCATTTTGCAAGTGCAAGAAAACTCCCACTCTCCCTCTCTTTTTCCTCTCGGCCGAAACAAGCAAGGAAGGAGGGCTCGGGTGCTCGGTTTTCTAGTGTTCTTGTCCTAACACTCATCCGGTGTTGCTCGTGGGTATCACCTCTTGAGGCATCCTACTCTTGGAGGCTAGTCCATCTTCCTCTTCATATCATCCTACTCTTTTGAGGTAAAAGAGTTATTGTTATTATTAATTTTGTAAGCCTTTTGTTCTTGTAGATTGATCCTATTTCGGGTTTTAGCCTTGTTACATATTGGTATGTTTCATAAAATTAACAATAGGTTGTTGATATTATCATGCTTCCGTTGCTAGATTAGTAAAAATGTTTCAACTAATACTCTAAAATAGATACTAAAACCCAACAATTGGCATCAAGAGCCGGTTACAAGGACATAGGTTTACTTTTAGTTTTTCCCCTTTGGTTTTATAAAATTAACATGCATGAGATTTTATAAAACCCAAGATCTTAACATATGGATGTTAAAGTTCAAAAAAAAAAAAAATTTGGTTTTTGGCCAAATGGGCCGAAACCCATTTGGGCCGTGAGGTTAAAATGGGCCGAAGCCCTTTGGGCCGTTTTTTTTAAATGGGCCGAAGCCCAATAACTTTTGTTGGGCCGAAGCCCAATAACCACCGTGAGGGGTTTTTTAGTCTTTAAATATATATTTGGATATGTATTTATTTGTAAGTTAGTCCCTAAACCGAGCCTAGACCGATGTGGATGTTGTGATTGTGTGTTGTGATTTATCTATATTATTACTCATTTGGAATGTAATAGTAATTAGGGCTTGTATTTATTTTTTACAAATGGTTGTAATAGTAAATAGGTTGTTTGTAATTTTCTTTATTTTTAGACCAAATGTATTAGGATATATTTGTTGTAAATTGAAGAATTACAAGGTTTTGGTGGATTGGGCCTATTGGGCTTATTTGGGTTAATTGGGCCTCACAAGCCCAATTTGGGATTCAAAGCCCATTAAAGCCCAAATTCACATTTTGGGCTCAAGGAAGCTTATGGAAGTCCAAGGCCCACTAAGAAGCCCAAGTTGAAATCACAACAAATTAAAGAGGAGACACTTGAAGCATTGGATGCAAGATCAAGTGGGAGCATATCACTCATCCTTGTGTCATGTTTTGTCCCTTAGGATAAGACTAGGACACACACTTGTTTCGGCCAACAAGTGTGGTCCGCTTAGAGGCTCGTGTTTATGGTTGACCTTATGATGTTTGTATGCTTGTATGATTATGTTTGATTGTGTTTGAATGGTAGATATAGGATATCAATCCGTCACATAGATCTTTTAAAACAAACATATAAAATGGGTTCTAATAATTATTGGTAATTGACGTGACACGTAGTATTTATAAAATAATTAAATAGCCGTCTCACGCCTATAATAAAAATGGTTTTATTATAATTAGAACCGGTGAAAATCGTTTTCATATAACCGTGTTACTAAATGCATGTTAGAACATGGTAAATAGTTTCCTAAATCTAGAATATTGGAAAACTTAAAATCCCTTTTTTTCATAATTACCAAGGAAACAAGTCTAACACCATCCTTTTGTAAGACACTTAACGTATTAGGAAACTTTAAATGGGATAAAGGTCACCTAACCATTTTAGAGCAAACTAATATACTTAAGGTAATATTAACATATTTGTGGGATAAAGGTCACCTAACCACTTGTATGTTAATCTTACACGTTTATACAAGTAGGATGACTTGAATTGGAAACCATGTGATAAAGGTCACCTAAGCATGGGGTCCAATGGTGTTGATGGGATAAACATGCCAACACGAAATAAGGATTTCGAATGGTCCCATACCTCTAGAAGTTGCAAAGGGTTGCAATTGTCAAGGTTGACTACCTTGTTAAATCAAATAACGGGATAAAGGTCACCTAACCGAAATTTGATTTATCGTTGGATTCTAGAATTTAATTATTATTTTAAAATTTGGAATAAGAGGGTATTAATAATTAAATTGTTTATAATACTAAAAGGAACTTTGTTAAATTTTGTAGATGGCCGCTAACAATGCAAACACCTCTACCCATAACACCCGTAACCTATCCTTAAGAACCATCCTTGAAAAGGATCGTCTAAACCATAATAACTTTATGGATTGGTATCGCAACTTGAGAATAGTTCTCAAGCAAGAAGAGATATCATATGTCTTAGACGATCCCATTCCCGACGAGCCTAACGTGGAAGATGAGGAGGCTTATAACGATTGGGTCAACTACACCAAAGATTCGGTGCAAGCCTCTTGCCTCATGTTAGCGACTATGATTCCCGAAATTCAAAAGGATTTCGAGCATCATGGGGCATACGACATGATAACTCAATTGAAGGAAATGTTCCTTCAACAAGCTAGAGCGGAACGTTTCGAAACGGTTCGAGCGTTTCATGCATGTCGTATGGAGGAAACCCAAAGCGTCTCATCTTATGTCCTAAAGATGAAAAGCTACATTGAAAAGCTTCGTAGGTTGAATTGTCCCGTCTCAAATGAGTTGGCTACGGATTTGATCCTCAACTCTTTGACCAAAAGGTTTGAAACCTTTGTCATGAACTATAACATGAACGGGTGGGACAAAAGCATTGGTGAGCTTCACGCAATGCTAAGAACGGCCGAAGCGGGAATGGGTAAAAGGGTTTTACCCGTTCTAACAATCAATGAAGGAAAAAGGGGACATAACTCCAACCCCAAAGCAAGTGTTGCTAAGGGCAAGGGCCACGTCCAAGGAAAGGGAAAGAGGAAAGCCATCACGCCCACCAAACCGAAGGAAAAGAAGCAAAAGGTTGCGGCGCAAGATCCATGCTTTGAGTGTGGAGAGATAGGTCATTGGAAAAGGAATTGTCCGACCTATCTCAATGCGTTAAAAGATAAGAGGGATGCGGGGCATACCTCAGGTATTATCTTTACTATACATATTGAACTAAATGTTATTTCTTCAAATACATGGGTACTTGATACCGGATGTGGAACTCACATTTGCAATTTGTTGCAGGGGTTCAAAAGAAGTAAACAACTCAACAAAGGGGACATTAGTCTCTTTATGGGCAATGGAGCAAGAGTTGAAGTCCAAGCCCAAGGAGACTACTTGTTAAAGCTTCCAAGTGGTTTGGAAGTAATTTTGAAGAATGTTTTGTATGCTCCTAAGTTAAGGAGAAACATTATTTCCGTGTCTCTTTTAAAACAATGTGGCTTTGATCTTAAATTTATAAATTGTGATATTCATGTTTTGATGAATGGCATGTTTTATTTTAAAGCTATACCCATGAATGGTATATATGAAATAGATCAAAGTGGTATGTCACATAGTAGTTCAATGTACAATGTCAACACCAAAAAACTCAAGAAGGACTTGGGTGATTCCTATCTTTGGCATTGTCGCCTTGGACATATAAACAAGAATCGCATGCAAACTCTTCGCAAGAGTGGTATTCTAGAAACCAATGAGTTTGATTCATTTGATGTATGTGAATCTTGTTTACAAGGCAAAATGACAAAGCAACCCTTTAATAAAACTTTTGAAAGGTCAAAAGAATTATTGGGTATCATACATTCGGATGTATGTGGTCCTTTTAGACCAATGACTAGGAATGGTGAAAGATACTTCATTACCTTTATTGACGATTATAGTCGATATGGTTATGTGTACTTAATGAAACACAAAGATGAAGCTTTTGAAATGTTCAAAGACTTCAAAGCTGAAGTAGAAAGACAACTCAAGACCACAATCAAAGTACTTCGTAGTGATAGAGGAGGTGAATACCTAAGTGGTATTTTTCAAGATCATCTTAAGAGTTGTGGAATTATTTCACAACTTACTCCACCTGGAACACCACAACATAATGGTGTGTCTGAAAGGAGAAATCGTACCCTATTAGATATGGTTCGATCGATGATGGCTAGAAGCACTTTACCTCTATCATTTTGGGGCTATGCTTTACTTTCCGCTGTTCGCATATTGAATATGGCTCCAACCAAGAAAGTGGAGAAGACACCTTTTGAAGTATGGCATGGAAAGGCTCCATCGCTATCATTCTTAAAAGTTTGGGGTTGTGAAGCTTATGTAAAGCAATACACCCCAAACAAATTAGAAGTCCGATCCACTAAGTGTATCTTTATAGGTTATCCTAAAGATGATTTAGGATATTACTTTTACGATCCTAGTGAGCAAAATGTTATTATTGCTCGAAAGGGTAAGTTCTTGGAAACTAAGTTCCTTGAGGAAGGAACTAATAGTAGAACAGTGAAATTTGATGAGGATCAAGAATCACAAGATGATACACAATTGGTTGATACTAGCACTCAACAAGAGGTTGTTGAAAGTGATCAAGTGGTTGATCAAAACACACAAAACGTTCGCAGATCTGGTAGAATTAGCAATCCACCTGAAAAATATGGATTTTTTGTAGAAGGTTGCTACGTGGTAGATTCGGATGAACCGACCACATACCGTGATGCAATGTCCAAGAATGATTGTGACAAATGGCTTGAAGCCATGAACGTTGAGATGCAATCCATGTATGACAACCAAGTTTGGGAATTGGTTGAACCACCACTCAACTCCAAAGCTGTTGGAAGTAAGTGGGTTTTCAAAAGGAAAACTGATATGCATGGAAACTTGGATACTTATAAAGCAAGACTTGTAGCTAAAGGTTTCACTCAAACTCAAGGGGTTGATTATGATGAAACTTTTTCGCCTGTGGCAATGCTAAAGTCTATTAGGATATTATTTGCCATAGCTGCACATTATGATTATGAAATCTGGCAAATGGATGTCAAGACCGCTTTCCTAAATGGATATCTTGAGGAAGATGTCTATATGGTTCAGCCTGAAGGTTTTGTCGATCCAAAACATCCTAATAAAGTATGCAAGTTAAAGAAATCAATCTATGGATTGAAACAAGCATCTAGAACTTGGAATCATCGTTTTGATGAAGAAATCAAAAGTTTTGGATTCATCAAGAACGCTGATGAGGCTTGTGTGTATAAGAAAGCTAGTGGGAGTATAATTACCTTCTTAGTATTGTATGTCGATGACATTCTACTATTTGGAAATGACATTCCAACCATGGAAAGCGTTAAGGCTTGGCTTGGAAGTAGATTTTCCATCAAGGATCTAGGTGAAGCTGCCTATATTTTGGGAATAAAGATCTATAGGGATAGGTCAAGGCGCTTGATAGGTTTGAACCAAAGTACATACATTGATAAAATCTTGAAAAGGTTCAAGATGGAAAACTCCAAGAAAGGTTTTGTACCTATTCAAAGAGGGACCATATTGAGTTCAGCTCAATGTCCAAGCTCAAAGGGTGAGCAAGACATGATGAAACAAATCCCATATGCTTCTGCTATAGGATCCATCATGTATGCGATGATATGTACTAGACCGGATGTGTCATGCGCTTTGAGCATGACAAGCAGATACCAACAGAATCCAGGAGACAGTCATTGGATGGCTGTTAAGAGCATATTGAAATACCTTAGGAGAACTAAGGATATGTTTCTGATATATGGATCTGGTGAGGAGGAACTCGCTATAAAAGGTTACACAGATGCGAGCTTCCAAACTGATCGAGATGATTCTCGATCACAATCTGGGTATGTGTTCACTCTTAATGGAGGAGCTGTCTCTTGGAAGAGCTCAAAACAGGAAGTGGTAGCATTGTCCACTACAGAATCAGAATACATCGCCGCTTCATTGGCAGCTCAAGAAGCTGCATGGTTGAAGAAGTTCATTTCTGATCTAGGGGTGGTCTCTTCCATTCAAGACCCCCTAGAAATCTTTTGTGACAACGAGGGTGCGATTGCACAAATCAAGGAACCTCGTTCGCACCAAAAGACAAGGCACATAGAGCGGAGATTCAACTACATAAGGGATGAAGTTGAAAAAGGAAAGATATGTATTCGCAAAGTTGGAACTGATCAAAATCTTGCGGATCCATTCACGAAGCTCCTAGAAAGACCGAAACATGAGCGTCATGCGAGTGGCTTAGGACTTCGATATTCTAGTAATTGGATTTGATCTATTTTGTATTAAAGTTTAAAAGACTTTTGTAATTTAACTCTTTTATATGATTATGGAATCTTGAGTTAAATTCTAATTTTGCATGTTTAATCCATGAATAAGTTATCTTATTCTAAAAGTCCGTAGTCGATCACATTTGTGGGAACAAATATGAAGCAAGACTATTATGAACTAGGATTGGTGGATATTCATAAGGAATGAATATGGAGCATAGGTTTGCTGCCAAAGTTCATAGATATTTGTGGGATACAAATATTGGACTGACCCGCTCTCAATATTACTACATGGAGTCGATTGACTTGATCATTAGTAATTTTGAGTAAAGGAGAATTTCATATTATCCTTAGACCTGAGATGTATACTGGGTCTTGATTTTCACCAAGTATTACACTTTGACTCTCCCCTTTGCTATTCGTAAAAGATGGTACATAAGGATGAGCTCAGGTGGAGTATAAAAGTGATAGTGAGAGGCGTATACAGTCAAGAAGGAATTTGTTCCTCTTATGTGTTGAGAGTTTAGATGTCTAAGGCCTGATAAAGTTGAATTGAAAAGAGAATGATCACCTATGTCTCTTAGATCCAACATGACATCTAGTAACAAAGAGATATAATGATAGATTCACCTAAATCATATCAAGTAAGGGACTTGAAGGGATGATGTTATTGAATGGCACTTCGTCAAACACATTAGGGGTGGTGAACTGTTGTTAGGCGGTATTCACCACTTGCATTAATTTTCTATGTATCTCGTGCAAGTGGGAGATTGTTGGAATTACGTATGCCCGAGACACGTATTTAGATTAATGTGGCTAACTGTGCTTGATCCAAGTCGGGTCATACCCAATAACGAGCTAGATAGACACCGGATTGTATTTGTTTAAGATATGATCTTTAAACGAATACCGAACACAAAGTTTAGGAAATCGGTTTTTCTAAAATTGCACTTGAAAGATTAAAATAAATAATTTGGATTATTTATTTATTTATTTATTTAATTATTTAATTGGTTAAATAATTAAGAAAAGATTATAAAATAGTTTTATAATAGTGTAGGCTAGTTTTATATATGTGATATATATAAATATATAAATCAAAAAAAAAAAAAAAAAAAAAAAAAAAAGGAGATGGGTGGCCGGTTTTGGGTGGGACCCATCACCACCCCAACAAGCCAATATGATCAAAGTCTCTTGGTTATATTTTTGGTTAAAATCCCACTAGCCTACACATGCATTGGTGTACCTTTCATTTCATTTTGCAAGTGCAAGAAAACTCCCACTCTCCCTCTCTTTTTCCTCTCGGCCGAAACAAGCAAGGAAGGAGGGCTCGGGTGCTCGGTTTTCTAGTGTTCTTGTCCTAACACTCATCCGGTGTTGCTCGTGGGTATCACCTCTTGAGGCATCCTACTCTTGGAGGCTAGTCCATCTTCCTCTTCATATCATCCTACTCTTTTGAGGTAAAAGAGTTATTGTTATTATTAATTTTGTAAGCCTTTTGTTCTTGTAGATTGATCCTATTTCGGGTTTTAGCCTTGTTACATATTGGTATGTTTCATAAAATTAACAATAGGTTGTTGATATTATCATGCTTCCGTTGCTAGATTAGTAAAAATGTTTCAACTAATACTCTAAAATAGATACTAAAACCCAACATTTTCAAGGTTCAAGTTATAATAAAACCAATTTTATTATATGTGAGTAATCGCTTAGTTTTAATAAACCCATTTAATTAAACTAATTGACGCGATATTACCAAATATATATTAGAACCCGTTTTATGCTTGTTGTCGTTCCTATGTGACGGTTTGGATATCCTAATATCTATCAACCACACATTACAATAAGTAAAACAAACAACCAAGCAAACACATGCAAAATATAGTCATAACCGAGAACCGCTAAGTTTGACCATACTTGTTAGCCGAAACAAGTATAGGTCATAAGTCACACCTAAGGGACAAAACATGACACAAGGATGGAATGTTGACTCCCACTTGACCTTGCATCCAAATGCTTCAAGTATCCTTTCCAAGTTGTTGTGTTCTTGTTGGGCTTGTTAATGGGCTCCAAACTTCCAAAAGTCTTCTTGGGCCCAAGAGTGAAATTTATGGGCCTAATGGGCTTGAATCCCATGATGGGCCGGTGAGGCCCAACAAGCCCAAAATTTCGGTCCAAGGCCCAAATCCACCAATTCTTGCATCTTCAATTTTTACAAAATGTATCCTAATACATATTTTTCTAAAAAAAGAAAATGCAACTAATCTATTTATTACAAACCAACTTATGAATAAATAAATTACACAAGCCTAAGATTATGAATTATTACAACCATATTGAATAATAAACATAATCAACATACACAAACAACAATCAACACATCCAAGGTCTAGGTTTCGGTTATGACACATCCAAACATACCAAATGTTCTAAGCATGCAACCTAAGCAACCAATGCCCAAAATCACCAAATAAAATCGGCCCCCCCCCCCCCCCCCAAGAGGCTACGGCCCAAATATTTTTATTATTATTTTTTTATTTTCAACATCCAAATGTTAATAATGGTTTCCTAAGATCTTTCATGCATGTCAAGATCTTACAAATCCATGAGGGGTAAAATCCACCAAAATTTCGGACCCCTTTTTCACCCATGAAAAACCCGAAATCTATGAACATGTAAGAAACATAAGTCCTTGTAACCGGCTCTTGATGCCATTGTTGGGTTTTATACAAGATTATCAAAGTTCAAGTTAACCATATTTAACTAGAAAACGCAACGGAAGCATAGATTTTAAAACTAGTTATAAACATACCATTATGTTAAAACTAAAACCCAAAGCCAAGGATCAATATTACAAGAACAATATGCTTACAAAATGTAAATGGTACCTCTTCTACCTTTAGAAGAAGATGTAGGTGGATTAAGAAGATGATGACTTTGAATGGCTAGGTTGCAAAGGAGAAACCCTCAAGCTTTTGATACCCCAAGCTTTGAGCAACAACACCAACTAGTTGCTAGGATTTTGAACACTTGAACTAGCTCACAAAACTCCCTATTTTCTGCCCACTTTGAGCCGTGGGTTTTGGAGAGAAAAAGAGAGAATATGAACTTGATTTTACACTTGAAAATTCTAAAATGAAAGATCACTTTTGCATGTCTTGGATGTGGAGATTAATAAAGATGCATCACATGGACCAAAAGAAAGCTTTGAACTTGATTGGACCAAAACCTTCCACCCACATGGGGTGGACGGCTTCTTCTTTCTTTTTTTTTTTTTTTTTTTTTTTTTTGTTATTTAGTTTTAACCATTTTAAAACCATCTCCATTCATTTTATAAAACTTAGTTTTATAAAATGTACATGCATTTACATAATTATTTAACCAATTAAATAATTAATTTACATAAACAAATTATCCAGATAATTTATTTAAATCCTCAAGTGTGTTTGTTTAGAAAACCAATTTTCTAAACACGTAGTGTTCGGTATTCTTTTAAATGATCAAATCACTAAAGGAATACATTTGGTGTTGTCTAGCTTGTTATTGGGTATGACCCGACTTGGATCAAACACAGTTAGCCACATTAGTATAAGTATGTGTCTCGGGCATACGTAATTCCAACATGTCCTACACATACTTAGACTGGTATATGAATATCCCATCAGTCTTCTGTTGAACTTGCAATCCAAGGAAGAAGTTCATTTCTCACATTGAGCTCATACTATATTTGGATTTCATTACCTCTTCAAACTCCATGCACATATGTTCATTGGTTGACCCAAAAATAATGTCATCCACATAAACTTGCAAGAGCAAATCTCTTCCTTTCTTCTTGTAAAAGAGGGTCGCGTCAATAGCTCCCCTTTGGTAACCATTTTCAAGTAGATGATTTGATAAATCATCATACCAAGCTCTTGGAGCTTGATGCAATCCATACAAGGCCTTGTTTAACTTATACACCTTGTTTGGATGCACATGGTCCTCAAATCCTGGTGGTTGAGTTTCATACACATCCTCTTCTATTTTTCCATTTAGGAATGTAGATTTGACATCAAGTTGGAATACCCTTATATTCTTTAAGGAAACATAACCTAAGAAAATTCTTATTGCTTCAAGTATTGCAACTAGTGCAAAGACTTCCTCAAAGTCAATCCCTTCTTCTTGTAGGCATCCCAAACAACAAGTCTTGCTTTGTTCTTTATCATAATACCTCTTTCATCCCTTTTATTTCTGAAACCCTTTGGTTCCAATTACATATCTGTTTCTTTGCCGGTCTACAAGTTTTCACACTTGGAAATCTCTGAATTGAGCCAACTCCTCTTGCATAGTCTTTACCCCAATGTTGTCCTTCAATTCCTGAACAATGTTTTTAGATTCTATTTGGTATAGAAAGGAGGAGTACAAACACATGTTTGCATATTCAGAATGTTTTCTTGTAACTCTTTCAATTATATCTCCAATGATGTTATCAGAAGGATGATTTCTTTCAACATAAGAAGATTGAGTTATCACATCAGCTGACATAGTTATGTCAAGATTTGATTCATTGAGACCTTGTTCTTCAATGACCAAAATCAGTTGTTGCATTATCAACTTCAGGTGTTTCCTCATTCTTATGCCTTGAGGTAGATGCACCATTGTTTCCCAAATCTAATCTCTCAAATAAATCTTGAAACCTTGCCCTTGTGGCAGTTTCCTCTTCACTGGTTTGGTTGCTTGGATCTTCCCCATTTAGAACCTGATCATCTTGCACTACTTGATTGTCTTGATTACCATTTTCTTGATCTTATTCTTGACTCTGATTGTGTTCTTTATCATTATATTGAACTTGTTCAACATTAGCACTTGAGGGATCCTTTATGAATGTATATTCACTTTCTGTTCAAGCAACCTTACACCATATCTTTTCCAAATCTAATGTCTTATGATTTGTTTTTTCAATTTCACTAGTTCTGTAAAAAGATTCAATAAAATCTTCTGGATAAATCTTGAAAGACTTGATCAATTTCTCAAGATCAAACAGCCATGCTGCACCATCAACTGTGTTGAACTGATTTTCATTAAAGATTAAATCAGAGGATTCAATCACACTAAAATGATCTTTCGCATATACTCTGTACGCCTTTGAGTTTGTAGAGTAACCAACAAAGAAGCAATCCAAGGATTTTGCTTGAAACTTATTTAAACAATCCTTGGTGTTCAAAAGAGAACATTTGCATCCAAATGGCTTGAGAAACTTGATGCAGGGCTTTCTTTTAACCAAAATCTCATAAAGAGTTTTGTCTTGACTTTTGTTGAGAAGAACTCTGTTCTGAACATAGCAGGTTGTGTTAATTACCTATGCCGAAAAAGTGACAGGTAGAAAAGCATCTGGTAGCACGGTTCTTGCAGCTTCTATTAGTGTTTTGTTCCTTCTTTCTGTAACATCATTTTGTTCAGGAGTTCTAGGAGCAGAGAATTGTTGAAGTATTCCTTTCTCATTGCAGAATTCTTCCATCACTCCAATCTTGAACTCAGTTCCATTATCACTTCTTATCATTTTCACCCTTGCATCCAACTAGTTCTCAATCCTGGTTACACAATTCTTAATTAACTCAGCAGTCTCATCTTTGGTACTTAGGAAATAAACCGAAGTGTATCTTGGTACACTTACAGGACCAAAAATATCCATGTGAAACAACTCAAGCACTTGATCAATTGTGTTGATGAGTTTAGTCTTGTGTGAAGACTTGTGCTTCTTTCCCTTTTGACATGAGATACAATTTTCATCCAACTTAAATTCCTTAGTAGGTGAACCTATAACATGCTTACCCATGACTAGTTTGTTCATATTCTTGAGATTGACATGACACAATTTTCTATACCACAATTTTGACACATTTTCAGTGGCTTTTGAAACAAAACATGTACCACCCCTTGAAACAACATCATTCATGTTCAGTTAATATAAATTGCCATTCCTTGGGGCCATCATCATAATCATATCTGGTGGGATTACAAATTCAGGTCTAAAGATGAAACAGTGTGAGTCACCAAAACCAACCTTATAACCCTTATCACACATTTGTGATATGCTCAAAAGGTTATATTTTAGCCCCTCCACATAGAAAACATTGTCAAATTTAACATTTCCATTGGTCAAGATCCCTTTTCCAACTATTTTTCCACCATTCTCATCATTTCCAAATGCTACTAGACCTTCAAACTTCTCTTCATAGTTGACAAGTGACCTCTTGTCACAACTCATGTGCCTGGAACATCCACTGTCCATGTACCATACTTCATTTAGTGGAGTGGACTGTTCCTACACAAATAAAGAAAGTTGTTAGTTGATTGATGAAGTGAAAGCTGAATCAACTTGCAAATCATTCTTTTCATTAACAATTGTTGCATTAGATGTGTTAACAGTAGGTTTGGGGTCTTCATGCACAACTTCACAGTCTTCAGATCTGTTAGTTTCATAACACTCTCTACTGGACTTTGCACACAAGGTATTATTCTTTGACAATCTTGGACTACATAAACCTTTGTGCTTGAGTAATCTCTCATATCAAAATCCTTCTTTCTTGAGAAGACATTCTTCTTTCCTTTCTTATCATTACTTGATGATTCTTGAGAATCATTAGACTTAACTGATTTTGTGTCTTGATTGGGGACAATTCTCAATGGTTGAAAGTTCGTTTTGACAACTGTTTCAGATTTCTTGGGAAGGATGTTTCTTTTGACTTGTTCAGCCACATTTTTCTTTGGCTTCTCTTAAAATTTGCCTTCCTTCTTAACACTGTTGGCAGCTTTCTGATAAGATTTGCTTACAGTTTCCTTCTCACAAACTTTTCCTTTTCTCAAGTATTCATCATACTTCTGTTTGTAAAGCACAAAGTTTTGACCAAAATTTGTCTCATTGGGAACATGAAAAGGTTTGAAGTTGAACCTTTTATTGCAAGAATCAGTATGGTGACCATATTAATCACACTTTTTACACCACACATTTCCCTTGAAATTTTCATGAGAATTCCCTTTTTGAATCTCTCACTTGGTCTAGTTGGTTTGATCCCAAGTGTCTTATGAGTTTTCAAGCCATCAAAATCAATTTTAATGTCTTGTCTTTCAGTCTTGCTTTTCACAAAGATGATTTTCTGCATATTCATAGGCTCATCATTTAAGTTTCCCTTGTGCCTTGACTGCCTCTTCTCATATTCTTCCTTACCTTCAACCTCTCCAATGCGAAACACTTCATGACTAGAGAAAATAGGGTATACTGAAATGAAGTTGTCACCAACAACTGTTTCAGTGACCTTTTTCTTGTTATTATCACTTAACCTTTTCAAAACTTCTTTGCTTTATGGCCTCACTGCATTATAACTCACCTTTGACCTTTCAAATATGTCAAAAGACACACGCTCTCTCTTCTTTCTTTCATTTTATCTCTTCAATTTTCGTGTCATAGATGGCAACAAAGGAAGTTTGTCAATTTAGTCAAGTTTCTTCTGTCTTCTATTTCTCTCTGCAGCTTGAATCTCTTCATCTGTGATCTGATCACTTAAGTCACTTAAATCATCCACATTCAGATCATCATCATCAAAGTCATCCTCAGAGACTTGCAAACCAATTGACTTATCATCCCTAATTTCTTCTTGTACTACAAACTCTCCATCTTTACTTACTTCAACCATCTTATAAATATCAATGACATCTCTAAACTGTTGAAGATACCCCTCTCTCTTTTCTTTGTCAACCTTAGATAAATAATTGTTGTTGAATGGTTGTGGAACAACTTTGTATTTATCTTCCTCTTTTACCTGGTTCAAAATACCACAAATGTTTCTTGTAGAAACCAAGTTCTTTAGAAATTCATTCTCAGCTTGTAACTTGGTATTCTTCACCTTCTCTTCAACAATCATTTTCTTTAGACCATCAATTTCAATCACATACCTTGACTGAGTTCTGTAACTAATCATACAATCACCTTCAAGAATTCTTATCTTTTCTTCATAGATTATGTCACTTGCTTGATACCCATTAATCATGCTTTGTTTTCTAAAGGATTAACTCTCTAACTTGCCTACTTTCACATTCAATGCATCAATTGTTTCAAGTAAATCAGTTGTAGAGATTGAAGGTACCTATGAAGAAGAAGATTCAGCCTCATTTTCAATCTTTGCCATCAATTCAAAATTGGCTTTTGTGATGTCATCTGCATGATCACTCCAATCAAAATACCCTTCTTGTTGTGCAGCTAGAGCTACGTTCCCTTGATTTATGGGTTGATTTTGATTGTTTATATTGGGGTTATTGGGAGCAGTTTGGGGGTTTTGGTTTCTTTGGTAATTCTAGTTCCGTGGCACAACTTGCTGATTATTCCTTTGTGGCTGCTGGTAGTTGTTAAAATTGGGGTTGTTGTTGTTATTGTTGTTTCTTGGCTGGTTCTGCTAGTATTGCAACTGATTTCTTGGTTGTTGGTTCTGGTATTGATTCACTTGGAAGTTTCTTGGCTAGTTGCATTCTCTAGCAAAGTGTCCTTGTTGTTGGGAACTGTAACAGATTGCCTTGGACTTATCAAAACCAATCCTCTCATTTGGACCAGACACTAGAGATCTTCCAGTACTGTTAAACAGCATCTTGCTTCTGAGTGCTAGCATTGCAGCCTGCCACTTCAAGTCTATGCCTTCAAGATCATCAGCATCTATTTGTTCCAAATCATCTTGAATGAAACTTGTGTGGATCATGTTTTTGGCTACAAATGCATTGTAAGACTCTTTAAACATAAAGAACAATGCTTGAGTTTCACTTCCTTCACCATAGTTTCCACCAGAATAAGGTAAATGTTCACTTGCCATGGATGCAGAATCATTGTCATCTATGAGTTGAACATTAAACCTTGACTGGCTTCATTGGTTACTTGTACTACCACCAAAAAATGCTTTAGTTGTATCAACACCATGTTCAGTAGGTTCTTCTATGATAGGTATCTGCTGTTGGCTTTAGTTGTTGTATGATATGCAACCTTGGTTAAGATTTCCCAAGATAGACCCAGCTTGATCATGGCTAGAGCATTGTCATCCACCTTTCACCTCCTATCACCAACGGCTTGGTTAGGAGTTGCTCCTTCAGCCACATAAGGACCATTCTTAATTCAATTCCATATATCAGCGTCATTATAACACACGGCAACCTCAAACAATACCTGCTAGTTGATGAAATTTTCCTGTCCGTATAACCTAGGAATTTTGTTAGTGGAAATCTCTTGCTCTTAAAACTAGACATGCTTTTAATAAATTGTTTTTAAGTGATTTCAAAGAAAAACAAGGAAAAGGTTTAACAGATTCAAAAATCAAGTTTGAAAATCAATCAGATCTGAGAAATAACTCTTCAGATAAGATGCTTCTGATACGAATGGAGCAAGATTTAGTAATAAGAATACAAACTTTAAGTAAAAATCAGTGAAAGAAAACACCGAATATTGCATATCTTGAAGAATGAAAGAAAACAGAGCTGCCGACGTCAAAAATCAATGAAACAGTACTCAGCTCACGTCATTCTTCATCTTCACTCAGTCAACATTAAGCAACGATTCTTCACCCAGACAGCAACGAACTAGCTCTGATACCACTTGTCGGTTCCTGATTGATCACTCAAACTCTAAATAAATGTCACAACCCACACATAAACAGTGTCGACAAGAAGGTTGATGACTGTGCTATTTAGGGTAAGAATTAATGTTTGTTAACGGCGGAATCACTAACAAACAGGATTGTTGCTTAAAGACTATTAAATGTAACAAACACGAACAATAACCCGAAAGATTTCCATTTATAGAAAGGTTTCGTACAAATGTAAATCGATTAGGGTTTCTTGTAAGGAATGTTTATCCGTACTAATCTTAGGACAGCCGTCACACTCAATCAGGAATATTCGTTAGGTCTGAAAAGTGTAAAGTGGCAAAATCCGTGGTAGGCGTGCCCTAAAATGTTCTATTTATAGGCCTGCCACTACATGACAGCAAACATTCCTTTTAGAAACCGTAATGATTGGTACATAATCGTATAACATATTCAAAAACATTTGTGTAAAAACACGTCTTCGGGCACACTTTGTGCCATTTGTCTTCTCCGAGCAGACCTGGTAACCTTGAAGTGTGTTGGTGAACGATTCTTCGGGTAGACTTTACTTAGCGTATTTTCCTAAGAAAATAATCACCTAGCATACTTCAATCTTCTTGATCATAGCAAACTTTGCTCGATATGGTCCTACGAGCAAACTGTTCTTCATGAATCCCTCTAACTCTTTGTTAAATAATAACTTATTAAGAAAACCTAAGTGTGCTGGTAACACTATTTGAACTATGCTGATAGCATTGTAGCTTGCTCGGAGTTGAACCTTGCTGGAGAAAGTAATTAGTGTATTTCTTGATCACTTTCAACAAGCATGCTCGGACTACCGTTTATTAATCAAACCATGCTAGATCTTCCAAATACTTGGCTTCAAAGGCTTGGTATAGTCAAGGGTTTGCTAGTAAGCAAACTGTGCTCGAATTGAAGAATACCTTTTCTAGACAAAGTGAACCCTGTTCGGATCATCACTTAAGAAGACTTCAAGAAGATAACATTTCCCTATAGGCAAAATACCTTTCTAGGACAAGTAAAACCCTGCTCGGATATCCAAGTGTGCTCGGTTTCTATACTTGGCTATTTCAAAGGAGTGTTGAAAAGATTCCAATCTCCTTATTCTTCCTTAAGTCATTTCATGTCAAATTCTTGACTCAACATATAAATCTCACAATAGTAACTTGATTAGAGAAATTGAGGGAATAAAGCATGAAAACTTCACTTTTAAAAAATTCGAAAAAGATTTAAAAATAACTAGAGGCACAACAAAAGGATTTCTCTAAACTTCAATCTGATTTTAGCATAAAATGTTGTCACCACTTACAAGCTAAACAGAAAATTGTTGAATTAACCGCTGAATTAGAAGCTTCTAAGTTAGAGATTGCTAATTTAAGAAATAGTTTGAAAATGCTGAATATAATTTTAAAAAATTTGATGTCTCTAGTGCCGTTGTTGAGTCCATGAACGAAATAGAATAAAAATGGAAAGAAAACAAGGGTAAGGGCATTGGGTACAGTGTAGTTCCCCCTCCATATAATGGCAACTACATTGGTCTTCCTCTTAGCAAAGAAAAGGAAGAAATAGAAAAGTTTAAGCAGTATGGTAAACCAACTAAAAATGGAAAATGTGCTTTTGGTTTAGTAAAAGCTACTAAATCAACCTCAAGGGTGAATAATACTAGTATGCTTACTTCAAGTGCAAATGAAGTAATTGTTGAGGATGATGATTTACCTGCTGTAAACAATAAAAATATTAACTCTAATGTTCATTTAAATTTGCATGTTTTGGATTCTATTATTTCAAATGTTTGTGTGGGCTCTGTTCTTAAGAGCAAAGACAATTGTGTGGTTGATTCTTCTAAAACTAAAAAATCCAGTTGTGTGTTTTTGGATAAATTTGGTAATAGTAAAAGTTATCACCTAAGTTTGTTAAAGAAGGAAGCTCATGTGTTCACAATTGTGAAAAATCATGTGATAAGCCAAGCGTCAGGTTTAATGCTAGACAAACTAGCTCTCACAACAGATCAAGACCATGATTAGACCACAATGAATTTTATGTTAAGCGTCAAACATGTTTTAACTGTGGCATACCTGGTCATATTTCTAGAAATTGTCGACCGTCCATATGTCTCATATTATGGACATCATCAGAGGAATATGCCTCGAAGTACCTTTTACAAGTACGCTTCTAATAAATGAAGGTATTATAAGGCAAATCCCTCTGATAGTGATTGGAAAACTAACAAGGCTGACAGGTTAAGCTCTCATCAGACCAAGCCTAGCATGTTTCAGAAGCGTGATGGAAACTCGGTTTCGATTCCGAGAACAAAGTCGGCCTCTGGACCGAAAAAAATTTGGAAGTCAAAGTCAAATACGTATTCCGCTAGTAAAACGGAGACTAAGTCAACCGATTATACAAATTAAAAATTTTAAAAACAAGATATGAATGGTTGCCTAATCTTCGGTGACTTAGCAATCTTGTTCAATCTTGTTCAATCAGAAAGACATGTCATGGCAACCGGTGACACGCTTAGAAGAATCAGGTCTACCCAGCACTACTATGTACTGGGTACCAAAAACTAACTAATCTCGCACATCGTGCAGGAATAGCTATGGAGGAATATCATCAGACCTTGGTATGTTGATAGTAGCTGTTCCAGGCACATGACAAGAGACATTTCCCAACTGAAGGACATTCAAATATTTAATGGAGGTTATGTTTCCTTTGCAGGAGGAGAAAAATGGAAGACTACATTAAAGGGTACTGTAAGTAATGGTGTTCTTAAATTTGAGAATGTTAATTTTGATCCTGAATTGAAACACAGTCTGCTCAGCGTCTCCCAGATCTGTGATAAAGGCTTTTCAACACATTTCACTAACAAAGAGTGTTTGATTTTAATATACCAGAAGACTGGGTTCTTATTCGATCACAAAGAAAAGATAATGCTTATGTGATCGACATGAACAAAATGTTGGGTTTTAACAAGACTATCAAAGTCATAAAACCCATTTATATGAAAAAAACGCAGCGGATAATAAGGTTTTAAATCTTGTTTGTTTGATAAATATAAAACCGATTATATATAGATTAACCCAATGCCCGGATCCATATACAAAATACATGCAATAAAAACAACCATAGGTTGTGAATAGGGAATGTTGTGCTATTATCTACAGGACCTAAATTATCAATAGGCTCCCCAAGGACATTGAAAATTCGTCCGAGAGTCGCTCCACCGACCGGAACACTTAGCGGAGCTCCCGTATCCAGTACGTCCATTCCTCCATCCACAAACCCAAAGTTTATGGCTGACTGATATGGATCATCATCATTTAGCTATTGCATTAATTTTTCTCATTGCTGGGCATATGTAGATAGATGCTGATTCCTGTCTCGAAAAAGCTTTGTCTTTGATCTCTTGTCTATCTTCTTTCATCTTCTATAGGAGGCTCATATTCGATCGAATCAAAAACGATTTTATCATTTCTGTATCCGCAATTCAATATAGGTGGATACATACCCTATATATCTGTCTCTCTTTCACTGATTTTACCCTGAAATTTTACTAAAATAGTTGTGATTGACCAATGTGATAGGCGAAGAACTAACTTCTCTGGTGTCCGTCAAAGGATTCGTAGGGGATGACCTATAATGAATCTAGCTGTTCGGGTTAAAGGGAAGGGCCTCGTCGAAATCATCGGCTTTCTGCCCAACCCCACGGCCGTGGCCCTATTGTTTAAGAATATTTACGGATGTATAAGGCCAACATAGGCTGAGTCTAATTCACCATCCCGAGATTGAGTTCTGACCATAAAATCTACTATCATGCTTGGATGGAAGGAGCATTCAAGACTCTCGAGGTTGGACGGAGGCGCCTCTTCTCAGTCGGGAGTGAGTTGTGAATTCTGGTGATAAGGCTTGTGATGTTCGATCTAAGATATTCGGAATCAAGATCCGGATAGAATTGTTGGCTTTCTCAAGAGCTTTCTCGGCCACTCCTAATTCCTACTCGGTAGCTTCATCTTCTTCGGGAGCTGAGAATGCTTCTGCTGCCGAACCGGGAGGGACAAAGAGGCTTACTTGCCTTATTTCAAAAATGGAAAACACGTCTTTCTGGTGGGGGTACAGCCAAATCAAGATCCTTCTATGGTTGTGGACCGAGGAAGATTCGAGGGACTACGCGCTTTCATTCCCTTACAGCTGCCTTACAAGCCCTTCCACTTCCCTCACTCCCAATCGCCCCACTATCTGCTAGTCTGGTTCGACACGAACTTCTGTCATGTCAAGCTTCCTGACCTGCTTTGTACCAGCCGGTATTTTGTGTACTTCGGGGCGAGCTCGCTCTAACGTCGTGCCGGGTCACAACGAATGGAACTTTTATAAGGCATGCACAATTGGACAAGCTGCTTACCGTGGCCACCTACCGCCTTCCCTTAAG
>NW_027506041.1:37500-114582 GCF_021521415.1 Bidens hawaiensis
GAGTCAAAATAACAATTGTTCCGATATTCAAATACAAAATAGATCAAATCCAATCACTAGAATATCGAAGTCCTAAGGCGCAAGTATGACCCTCATGCTTCGGCCTTTCAAGGAGCTTCGTGAGTGGATCCACAACGTTTTGATCAGTGTGAACTTTGCGAATACATATCTTTCCCTTTTCAACTTCATCCCTTATGTAGTTGAATGTCCGCTCAATGTGCCTAGTCATTTGTTGTACACGGGGTTCCTTGATTTGAGAAATCGCACCCTCGTTGTCAAAAAAGATTTCTAGAGGGTCCTGAATGGTACGGACTACCCCTAGATCGGCCACAAACTTTCTAATCCATGCAGCTTCTTGAGCTGCCAATGAGGCGGCAATGCATTCCGATTCAGTGGTGGACAAGCTACCACGTCTTGTTTTGCGCTCTTCCAAGAGACATCACCACCATTTAGAACGAAGACATATCCCGACTGTGATCGAGAATCATCTCGATCAGTTTGGAAACTCGCATCCATGTAACCCTTTACAACGAGTTCCTCCTCACCAGAGGCATATATAAGAAACATATCCTTAGTCCTTCTAAGGTATTTCAATATGCTCTTAACTGCCATCCAATGGCTAGTTCCCGGATTTTGTTGGTATCGACTTGTCATGCTCAAAGCGCATGACACATCCGGTCTGGTGGAAATCATGGCATACATAATGGATCCTATAGCAGATGCATATGGGATTCCCCTCATTTTGTCTTGTTCATCCTTTGAGCTAGGACATTGAGTAACACTCAACATTATTCCTCTTTGAATAGGTACCAAACCTTTTTAGAGTTTTCCATGTTGAACTTTTTCAAGATTTTGTCGATGTATGCACTTTGATTCAAACCTATCAATCGTCTTGATCTATCCCTATAGATCCTTATTCCCAGAATATAGGCGGCCTCACCAAGATCCTTGATTGAAAAACAGCTTCCAAACCAGGCTTTTACACCTTCCAAGGTTGGAATGTCATTTCCAAATAGTAATATGTCATCGACATATAATACCAGAAAGGTAATGATACTCCCACTAGCTTTCTTATACACAAAAGCTTCATCAGCGTTTTTGATGAATCCAAAATTCTTAACTTCATCATCAAAACGATGATTCCAACTCCTAGATGCTTGTTTCAATCGATAGATTGATTTCTTCAACTTGCATACTTTATTAGGATGTTGTGGATCGACAAAACTTTCAGGCTGAACCATATAGACATCTTCTTCAAGATGTCCAAAAGTAGTTTTGACATCCATTTGCCATATCTTATAGTCATAATATGCGGCTATGGCAAACAATATCCTTATAGACTTTAACATTTCCACGGGCGAGAAAGTTTCATCATAATCATCCCCTTGAGTTTGAGTGAAACCCTTTGCTACAAGTCTAGCTTTATAAGTATCCAAGTTTCTATGCATATTGGTTTTCTTCTTGAAAACCCACTTAATTCCAATCAGTTTGGAATTAAGAGGTGGAGCAACCAGGTCCCATACTTGGTTGTCATGCAAGGATTGCATCTCAACATTCATGGCTTCCATCCATTTATCACAATCAGATTGTGACATTGCATCTCGGTAGGTGGTTGGTTCATCGGAATCCACCACGTAGCATCCATCCATGAAAAATCCATATCTTTCAGGTGGGGTGCTAATTCTACCAGATTTGCGAACGTTTTGTGTGGGTTGATCAACCAATTGATCATTATCAACAACCTCTTGTTGATCGCTAGTGTCAACCAAACGTGTATCGGCTTGTGGTACTCGATCCTCCCGAGTTTCATAGTTCTATCAGTTCCTTCCATATGGAACCTTCTTTCCAAGAACTTAGCCTTGCGAGCTATAAACACTTTATGCTCATTTGGATTGTAGAAATAATATCCCATCGAATCTTCGGGATATCCTACAAAGATACACTTAGTGGATTGGCTTTCAAATTTGTCTAGGGTGTAGATCTTAACATAAGCCTCACAGCCCCATACCCTCAAATACGATAATGATGGAACCTTTCCATGCCTTTTTTTAAAAGGTGTCCTTTCCACTTTCTTGGTTGGTGCCATATTTAAAATACGGGCAGCAGAGATCAGCGCGAAACCCCAAAATGATAGAGGTAATGTGCTTCTTCTAGCCATTATGGATCGAACCATATCCAATAAAGTTCGATTCCTCCTTTCAGACACACCATTATGTTGTGGTGTTCCAGGTGGATTAAGTTGTGAGACAATCCCACAACTCCTAAGATGTTCTAGAAACGCATCATTGAGGTATTCACCTCCTCTATCGAAACGTAGTACTTTTATTGTTTTGTTGAGTTGATTTTGTACTTCATTTTGGAAGACTTTGAACATTTCAAAGGCTTCATTTTTGTGTCTTAGCAAGAACACATACCCATAGCGACTATAATCGTCGGTAAAGGTAATGAAGTATCTTTCACCATTCCTTGTCATTGTCTTAAAAGTACCACATACATCCGAATGTATGATACCTAATAAGTCTTTCGCCCTTTCATTAGTTCCACTAAATGGTTCTTTGGTCATTTTTCCCAATAAACAAGATTGACATTCATCAAATGAATCATCACTTTATTTCAAAAGACCATTCCTTTGAAGTGTATGAATGCGATCCTTGTTTATGTGACAAAGGCGACAGTGCCAAAGAAAAGTTTTACTCAAATCCAATTTGAGTCTTTTGGTGCTTGCTTGGTACAACGAGTTATCAATGGATGTATTATCATGAACCAATTCATAAATGCCATTAAACGGCATTGCTTTAAAATAAAAGACATCATTCATGAATACATAAAAACCATTGTTTACAAACTTGAAATCATAACCAAATTGTCTTAATACAGAAACAGAGATAATATTCCTAGTCAAACTAGGAGAGTACAGAATGTTTTTCAAAAGAACATCCAAACCATTTGGAAGCTTCAAAACATAAAATCCTCGGGCTTAGACGTCAACCTTTGCTCCATTGCCCATGAAGAGACTTATATCTCCTTTCTTGAAATCATTTCTTCTTTTGAACCCCTGCAATGAATTGCAGATATGAGTTCCACATCCGGTATCCAATACCCATGTGTTAGAAGAAACAATATTAAGATCAATATGGACCATAAAAGTTGTACCAAAGGTTTGCCCAGCATCCCTCTTAGCTTTCAACTCCTTGGGATAGGTCGGACAATTTCTCATCCAGTGACCTATCTCACCACAACCAAAGCACGGATCCTCAGCGCTAACCTTTAGCTTCTTGAGTTTGGGTTCCACCTTTGCCTTTCCCTTGAAACCTTTCTTGACTTGACCTTTACCTACGACCACCTTTGCCTTTGGTTCCGGGTGATGCCTTTTCTTCAAGCCACCCTCATTGATCGCAAGAACGGGTAAAACCTTTTTACCCATGCCGGCTTCGGCTGTCTTAATCATTGCGTGAAGCTCACCAATGCTTTTGTCCCATCCGTTCATGTTGTAGTTCATGACGAATGTCTCAAACCTTTTAGTTAGGCCGTTTAGGATCAAATCCGTGGCTTACTCTTTTGAGACAGGACAGTTAAGCCGTTCAAGCCGATCAATGTGGCTTTTCATCTTAAGCACATAAGATGACACGGATTGGGTTTCTTCCATATATATGACATGCATGAAGTGCTCGAACCGTTTCGAGGCGCTCGACCATTTCTTGAGTAAGGAACATTTCCTTAAGCTGGGTTATCATGTCATACGCCCCATGATTCTCGAAATCCTTTTGGATCTCGGGAATCATTGTTCCCAACGTGAGGCAAGAAACTTGCACCGAATCTTCGGTGTATTTCAACCAATTCGCATAGGCATCCAAGTTGTTGACATTGTGTTCATCGGGAATAGGATCATCTAAAATATAGGACTTCTTCTCTTGCTTGAGAACAATTCTCAAGTTTCGATACCAATCCATAAATATGTTAAAGTTTAGACGATCCTGGTCCAGAATGGATCTAAGTGATAGATTATGCACTTGAGGGATAATAGCGTTATGTGGATTGTTGATTGCAGCCATCTAAAAACGAATTTAACAAAGTTCAATTTAGTATTTTCGATATCAATAAATTTTAATCTTTAATACCCTTTATTGTCTCCAAGACAATTATTGATTAAAATCTAGAATCCAACGTTTCATTCAAATAGTAGTTAGGTAACCTTTATCCTACTATTCAAATTAACAAGGTAGTCAACGTTTGACAATTGCAACCCTTTGCAACTTCTAGTTTTATGAGATCGGTTAAACATCATATGTTTAGTTGGCATGTTTAATCCCATCAACACCTTTGAACACCATGTGTCGGTGATGGTTTCAAATCAAGTCGTCCTACTTACACACAAGTGTGAGTTTACACATACAAGTGGTTAGGTGACCCTCATCCCACAAGTATTGTACAACCACCTTAAGATCACAAGTTTTCTTAAATGTGGTTTGGTGACCCTTACCCCACATCAAGTCTACAAGTGACTTAAGTGTCGTATAAAACGATGGTGTTCAACTTGTTTTAAAAGGGGATTTTAGTTTTCAAAATTCTAGATTGGAAAACTATATAATGTACCATCCATTTGCATGCATTCAAATGTATGGTACCTTTGAAAACCAATTTTCAAATTCCTTTTAATAAAACCCATTTTATTGTGAAATCATTAACCTTTAATAAAACCAATTTTATTACCTAATGATTTCTAAGGAACCAATTTTATGCAAGTTGTTGATATTAAGTTTGTAATTATCCTTATCCAAATAAGATAAAACAAAATATAAATCAACCATGCAAGCATAAATAAACAACCACAAGTTCATAACCATAGCCACCTAAGATGACAACACTTGTTGACCGAAACAAGTGTGCCAAAAGGTCTCTCTTAAGGGGCGAGAATGACACAAGGCATGTGTCGGTGAACTCCCACTTGATCCCGCATCCATATGCTTCAAGTGTCCACCTTGTGTTGTGAGTCTTCCACTTTATTTGGTCTTCCAATTAGGCTCCAACTTCAGCTCCTTGCTTCCATGGGCCTCCAAGTTTGGGCTTTGGTCTTTTGGCTAGAATCCCATGTTGGATTATGAAGTCCATTAAGACCCAAAACCAAAACCGTAACTTTGTTGCTTTTTCTTTTACAAAAATATATCCTAATACATTTTTCTCTAGTAAAAGGAACACAACTAATCTACTTATTATTAAAACCAATATGAATGAATAAATAGATTACAAACCCAAATAAAATAATATTACAACCAAATTGAATATTGAATAAATCACAACACAAACACACATCCAAACACAAGGTCATCGCTAGGTTATGAACATCCAAATGCACATCCAAATATACAAGTATTACATCTCTAAATGGTTCCCCTTGTGAACCTCAAATTTTCGGCCAAGGATAAGAAAACCAAAAGTTTTGGGATTTGTCCAAACAAAACAACCAACCATCCAAATGACTTAATTCTTCAAGATTATCACATGCGTGTAAAGTATAACCTTGAAGAACTAAGGGGTAACCAAAAGCCCCAAGAATTTCGGCCATATGGTGAACCACACGATAAAACCCAAAAAAATTTAGATCTATTGATGCATGTATCCGTATAAGCGGCTCTTTATGCCATTGTTGGGTTTTAACAAGATTAACAAAGTCATATAAACCCATTTATATGAAAAAAAACGCAGCGGATAATAAGGTTTTAAATATTGTTAGTTTGATAAATATAAAACCGATTTTATATAGATTAACCCAATGCCCGGATCCATATACAAAATACATGCAATCAAAACAACCATAGGGTGTTTAGCATTCTACGTTCAAGATCGGAAATGAAAGGGATGAATGAGATGAATTGCTAGCTTCCAATTGAGGAAACCTCAAGCTTGTACACCCAACGAGCTAATCAACAAACACCTTGGTTGCTAGGGTCCTTACACTTGATGCAAGAACAAAACCTTTTTGTTGTTGTTCTTCTTCTTCTCGGCTCTAATGGAGAAAAAGAGAGAGTTGTGTGTGTGTGAGAATGAGCTTCAATTGTGTTGGAAGAAACAAAAGGAGGAGAGAGAAGAGGGAGGGATTTTCCCACCCAAATTTCAAATCCATTTTTTATTACTTACCATTTATTTTCTTATAATGTTTATGTTATAAAACATAACATAAGTAACATGCAATATGTTATTTAACCAATTTAAGTAACATCTCTCAAATTATAAATTATCTATATAATTTATTTAATACACAAGTGCAAATATTTAGAAAACCATTTTCCAAATATTATAAATGTTTATATTTATTGACTAGATCATATCTAATGATAAATATCGTGGTGTTTGTCTAGCTTGTTATTGGGTATGACCCGACTTGGATCAATACGTACTAGCCACATCAAATCTAGTGCGTGGTTTGCCCGTTAAGGATTTTGTAACAATTGAGAAATGTGTAGCTTATGCTATGGGCTAACATAATCGTAAGTCTCACAAGCCAAAATTGGTTAATACCATTTCATCAGTTTTCCAATTGCTACATATGGATTTGTTTGGTATGGTTCATGTTTTGAGCCTTTCTCGCAACTCTTATTGTCTGGTTATTACTGATGATTACTCACGTTTTACTTGCGTGTTTTTCTTGTTAAATAAGAGTGAAACTGCTGAATTAATAAAACGTTTTGTGGTCTCATGGAGAACCAACTCACTCTAAAGATAGAGGGTATTCGCGTTGACAACGACAACGAATTCAAGAATTCAACGTTTAATTATTATTGTGCCGAGAAAGGAGTACTTAAAAAGTACAGCTCAGTTCGCACACAGCAACAAAATAGAGTTGCTGAGAGAAAAAGACAATACTCTTATAGAGGCAGCAAGGACTATGTTGTGTGATTCAAAGCTACCTTTGTTTTTCTGGGCCGAAGCGGTAAACACAGCCTGTTATGTTCAAAATCGAGTTTTGATAAACAAATCATAGATGAAGACTCCCTATTAACTTTGTTATGGTCACTAGCCTACGGTTGCACACTTTCGAGCTTTTGGATGTCCATGTACTCTACTTAATATCAAAACGAGTCCAAAGTTTGGAACTAAAGCTGATGGTTGTTATTTTGTTGGATATGCTGGTCGTACTGGTTACAGAGTTTACAACAAAACAACAAAGTAGATAGTGGAATCTTATGATGTGGCTGACTAGAAGAGAATGAAACTGATGCTTGTGTCGGTCATGACTGGTTATTCGACTATAATGAACTATTTAAGCCATTTAATGTGTTTCCAGTTGTTGATACAGGAAATTCAGGTGCTGGCTCAACAAATGTTTTTGGTGAATAAGACAACATCCCTACAGACTCTAATATGTCTCTAGTGCTGAGTTTAGACCCATCAAAACCATTGGAAATCAACCGTTGTCTGTAGGCCAACAAGGAAATGTTACTAAAACTCTGTCGTCACAAAAGTCTACAGCAAATGCTTCATCAGTTGAGGGGGAGAGTGCCGTTCGTCAAATTTTTGGTAGCACTATATTCCCAGATGTCATACCAAATTAGTATATTGCCAGTACCTCGTACTCGCACATTACTACGACTTCTTGATGGAAAAACCCTCTCTCTGAAATCCTTGAATATCCAACAAACTTACTTTCTACCAGTTCTGTTCCTGGTCATTTCAATCCGACAAGAATTCAACGGAATCATCCAATTGAGATCATCATAGGTCCCCTTGAAACAGTTGTATCAACTAGAAGTCAGACAGGACACATCAACAGTTGTTTAATTTCTTGATTCATCTCACAGATTGAACCTAAGTTAGTTGAAATGGCTTTACAAGAACCAAGATGGGTGGACGCCATGCATGAATAATTGAATCAGCTTGAAAAGCTCAAGGTTTGGAGATTGGTGGAGCTTCCCGTCGAAAAGAAGGCTTTAGATACAAAATGGGTTTTCCGTAATAAGCAAGTTAATACTAGGGTTATTGTTCAAAACAAAGAGCGGCTTGTGGTTCATGGTTTTCGTCAGGTTGAAGGTTTATAATACACTGAAGTTATGCTCAAGTGGCTCTTCTTGAGGCCATTCGGATTTTCTTGGCATATGCTTCGAATATGGGGTTCACGGTTTACCAAATGGATGTTAAGACAACATTTTTGTATGGAGAAGGAAAAGAGGAAATTTATGTGGACCAGCCACCAGACTTTGTTGATTCAAAGCATCCTACTTATGTTTACAAGTTAGACAAAGCTCTCTATGGGCTTCATCAAGCCCCTCGGTCATGATATGATACTTTAACGGCTCATCAACTGGAGCATGGGAACAAGCGAGGAACAATCGATCAGACTTTGTTCGTTAAAACTGTTGGGAAAAATTAGATCTTGGTTCAGATTTATCTAGCCGACATCATTTTTGGCTCCACCGGTATTGTTCTATGTTCTGAATTTGAAGAAGATATGAAGAAGAGATTTGAGATGAGTTTGTTTGGGAAGATGATGACTTTTCTGGGATTACAAGTTCGTCAGAGTTTGGTGGGGATTCTATTGCATCAAGGAATATATGTCGAAGACATGTTCGCAAAGTTTGAGTTCCAAGATTCTAAGATTGCAACGACTCCTATGGTAGAAATACCTCTTCTTTCATCTGATCATAAAGGGAACCCTGTAGGTCAACGTACTATCGATCAATGATCGGATCCCTGATGTATCTCACATCCAGTCTCCCTGACATCATGTTTGTTGTTTGTCAATGCGCACATTTCCAGGTTAAACCCTAAACTTTCTCATTTAATTGTTGTTAAACATATATTTAGATATCTGAAAGGGCAATCGAAGCTAGGTCATTGGCATTCCAAAAACTTAGTTTTTGATTTATTTGCTTTTGCTGATAGCAATTATGGTGGAGATGATATTGACAGGAAATCTACGTCTACTGGATATCAATTCTTGGGTGATCGACTCATTTCATGGCAATGCAAGAAACAACAAACGTTGTCCACATCCACTGCGGAGGCCCAGTATGTTGCTACTTCTGCTTGCTGTTCACATGTTATCTAGATGCAACATCAATTGCTGGATTACAGTTTGGAATTTCTTGACACTCCAATTTTTTTTGATAATGATGCTGCTATTGCTATTATTAAAAATCCTATTCAGCATTCAAAAACCAAGCACATTGACATAAAAATTCATTTTGTTCACGACTGTTACAACCGAAAGTGATTTATCTTGAGCAAGTTCACACTGATAATTATGTGGTGGACTTATTTACAAAACTGGTCTGAACAACCAGATTTAATGTGGTTGTAGGGTTTCTTAAAATGTTTCATTTCAACGATTGAGTCTTTTTGAGGTAAATTTGATAAAATGTTTTCACAAATTTAGGGAGAGAAAATTAAAAATACAAAAAGAGTGTGCTTGTGTTCTTGTAAAATCCTAAAAATAAAATAAAATTTTTGCACTCTTTCGCTTTGTAATAAGTCGGTTACTTAAGTTTGAGGGACATATACTTGTGTATGTTTGGTCATGTTATCTACTTGTAGACATGCGGGATAGCCATTCACCTGAAGACTGAAAGTGACTGGGGCAACTTTTGTGTGTTTTGTTTAACTATTTCGCTTAAAATTATGTCGGTTACTTAACTTCGAAGGACATGTATTTTTATATGTTTGGTCCTGTTATCTAGCTGTAGACATACGGGATAGTCATTTACCTGAAAACTAAAAGTGACTGGGGCGACTGAATCTAAAATGTCTTCAATAACATATTTTGGGAAGTGATATGATTATTTAGTTATGAGCTCTTTAGAAGCTCAAAACATTTTTAAATGAAAATTGATCCAACTTTTGGAAAATGATAGCAAAATTGTTTATGTGTGCCTAACGTGTGAAGTTACTAGGCTAAATAGGCTTTTGAACAGTCATTGACTTGTATGGTAGCTTTCCATGATGCGCAAAAGTTGAAGTGATACATACTAAATCCGCTAAACTTACTGTGGAGAGTCATTTTGAAGATGTGTGCATGTCTCCAGATACATCTCTCTGAATGATATGAAGAAAAGTAATTACTCAGTCATACACGAGCCCGTTAGTGTCTTGATCACTAATAATATTACGTTTCTAAGTTAAAAAAATGAATTAAATAAAAAAATTAAAAAATTTATTATATAAAATTGTGTTATTAAAATTCCTATTTCAAAAGCTTAACGGGTGGGGCATTCAAATAAGTCCTAAACACTTCGAATGTAAGGCATGTAAGTTTGGATGGCTTGTATGTCCAACGTTCAACCTTAAAGCTTAAATTTTTGTTTGTATGGGGTAAGTCTTTTGAACAAGCACTAAGGGGTTGGAAACAAAATGCGGTGATCTGGGGAAAGCCAAATACGCTTTGAGAAGAGATAGGAGGCATCACGGGTCCATAAGTGATGTCAATCTAAGCTTTATGCCAACTTGAACCTTTTTCGTATCACTTATACAATGAAAATCATCCTAAGTATCTTAATTTCTGCTATCAACCTGTCTCTCTATGTCATAATAATACTGAAAATGAATCATTGTGAATGAATCTTAATCAATATGATTCCATGTTCGGATATTTTCTTAAAAGGTTGTTCACTTATCAAAACTGAAATCTGATCCCAAAATTTGTTATAATTACAAAAAGGCTGGGTGGATAAATTATTGTAGTTTTACTATTGTATTTATTTATTTATTTATTTTATTTATGTGTTTATTTTTTCATTCACTTTATTTTTAACTCATGTTTACTCTTGTCAAAACTAATGCTATAAGAGATCATTTTTAAACATCAGACCAAGCATATAACTTGAGTTTATGCAAAGCCCTATATGTGCAAACTGGGTTTTGGCCCAGACAAGTGCTATAGACCAAATGTGTAGGAGTTCTCGGTCCATCATGGTTTTTTAGCCCGGTATGACGCCTTGAAGTTTAAAAGGCAATTATTGGTTGCATTATTGTTCATTACCTTCATATCTTCATAAATTCCAATTCTCTCATCACCATCACCATGACCCTAAAAATTAAAAACTAATGGTAAAGATGCTAAATTTTAACACCCCGGCTAAAGCGGAAACTACTGAGTGTGACGTACAAATTGCTAAAACACATGTGACACTATTAAGTGACAATATTATCATTAATTGATTAAACAAAAGGTACACAAGTTTGTAACTAGAAATACAAGGGAAATACATGAACAATTAACAAGTTGCCCATTTAATAATAAAACCTAAGATCTAGTGTCCTTGCCACGTCAACATTCTCTAAGTAAGGTACATGTAGCATATGTATAAAATAATGTCAACTAAATGAATAGTTGGTGAGCTTCCACAGTTTGATATAAGTACATAAAAATATACAATTCCATGAAAACTTGTGAAAAGCAAGTAAGGGTTCTTTACTCTCGAATCAAAGGTCCTGAGTATAAAGAATAAATGAAGGTCTTTTCCAGTTGGGTTTGTGCACCAATGTACTCAGATCAGGGTCCCTTTTCTACTCGAAACATGGTCCTGAGTGCAAAGGGGGGCATATGATCGTAATTCTCAAATAAATCCATGCACGTAATATTTGAGCAAGTTACTAATTAACAAACAAGTCCATGTAACGAATTGTAGTTTGTAAATAATAAATAAACGAAACTGTAATGTTGATAGGATATATATGCTACCCCAAAAATGTGTAAAAGCATTTAAAAGGGGGGGGGGGTGAGAAACTCACCTTGAAGTTGAAGACAAACTTGAAATAAAACCAATAGCGCGTAAATGAAACCAAAGCAAATTAACTTCACGAACTAAAATTAAAAGTTAAAAATATTAACTAACAACTTATAAAAGTAAGCAAATCGATTTGCAGGAAATTAGAGGTGTTTAAATGTATGTTTTATTATGGAGTTGGATGATATGATTTTTATACGTGAACGAATTTTAACGAATTAATATTTTAATAATAAATTATGAGGTTAATATCAAGTTTTAATATTATAACATTTATAGGATTTTGATGTTAACGGTATATTTTAAATTGAACAACGAATATGTTAACAAAGTTTAAAGTTTACGAATGAAAGTATATATATATATATATAAACAAAATATGTTTCACGATTTTAAACAAGACTTGACGGGTTTGAAAATTTATAACGATTATGAATTATTGATCTTTAACAAAATTCTGGCTTGAAAATAATTATGTTAGCGTAATATAGAGTTTAAAGAAAAAATGGTATTTTAATATAATATTAATCGGGTTTACACGACTTTTTAACGGAAATGAAAGTTAGGTTTAAGGTGAAAATCATAAATATAATTTATAATAAATTTTACTCAGCTTAAAATAATTTTTTTTATATGATGCATATAATTTTTATAACTTTTATTTGGTTTAATATATAATATAAAAATGTTTAAAAAGAGAATTAAAACGAAAAACGGCCTTACCCGGGTCCTCCTGTTCACACAAAAGAGAACTAACCAACTAGACTACCTTGATAATTGATAAATATATGAAAACAGTTAATTAAATATTATATCTCATGTTCATCATCTTCCTCATACAAACCCTAGGTTTTAATTCGTTCATTTGGTTCCATGTTTGCTAAATCTTTGTAAGGGGTTTTGTTTATCGGGTTGAAACGAATCATAACCATATAAAACTTACTTAGATTAGTGTCGTAATGAAGGTGTATGGAGCTTCGCCGGGAAACGGACTTGGATGAGCAACTTGGAGATATTTGAGAGTTTGTTTGTGTAATATTTTGTTTGCAGTAGGTTTAGATGACGATTAGTGTCATATTTATGTGTTCGAGTTGTTAAGATTTTGATTATAATCCGATTAGTTTGTGATAAATACGAGTTAATTGGTTTGTTAAACGACGAAATTAATCACATAACAGTGTTTATCTTTAATGGAGAAGTCATTTGGGATATTTACCGGATCGAACGATGATTAAATGTGATTTTTGGTTTACTCCGGCGCAGATGCCGGCCGCCGGAGGACTCGTCGGAAAACCACAAGAGGGAATGGTGGGCGTCTGCTACGTTTTTCATTATTATTATTATTATTATTATTATTATTATTGTATTTTGAAATGAATTTACACTTTCAGGCTTTCATCTTTCATGTTCGTTTTAAATATAAATTGAAATACATTTACATTTTATACCTTGAATCTTAAGATGTATTAGGAATGGAAATAAAAGTTTATAAACATAGATATTTTTTCGTATTATGCCCGGATAGTTCGGGCCTCGTTTAAATACAACATTAAATTCCGGAGTTTTATAAGGTAAATGAATTGAATAGAAAACGATTGATTAAAGACTTGAATTTTGAGAATGCTATATAAATAGTAAATAAAAATTACGATGGCATCGAAACGTAAAAATGTGTCAGTCATTGAACGTAAGTAAAACTGAAAATTTGAAAATGGGTCAGATTTTCGGGCTTGAAAAGTAACGAATGTTACAGGACTTACAACTTTTGGAAATTTCGTTCCGAAATCAAAAATATAAATAAAAAATTTAGAAGAGAACAACTAATATACGGAGTTGTTAGAAATTTTAACAATTTTATACATACATAATTAAAATAAGATATCGCCGATCTTTGAATAACCCGAAAGATCGCCACAAATAGAAAATATGACAAGGACCCATATATATAGGATGTACCAGCGGCGTACCCACCATGCCCTTTTCATATTGTATTTGTCCCGTTGCCCAAAATCATTCCAAGTTCCAAGTTATTTCACACAACCAACTTATTATATTCTCTATGCGAGTACTTTGATAATTACATGTCGACCCATAATTATCTCTATCGTCTGATGGTCCATATAACTTGCTCTATTGTGTGGTTTTACGGCATAGACTTTATATAATTAAATAAAATACTCATATAGAACGTTGAAAATAAAAAAATAATGAATTAAAATGGTAAAAACATTACAAAATGCATTGTTAGATCATTCAAGCCAAGTCAAGCAAATGAAATCATCATGGTCTAAACCAAGCAAACGTTGTTGAAAACGAAATAAACAAGGTAATGAAATTAAAGAATGAAACATTCAGAATTATGAACATCGTAACAAGTAATTGGAATAATGGGGTCGAGAATAACATGGTAAGTAAATGTAACAAAAGATCTTGTCTTATGAACATCGTAACATGTAATTGGAATAATTTGTACATGTAATTGTAAAAGGAACATACTGCAAAAGTAGTGGCGGTAGCTCCAATTTCTCCGAATATGAGGACAACCAAAAGCTCTTGTCTTATTACTTTGATTGGCCGTCAATTTTGTATCCATGAGGCTGCTGCCGTGATTAGGCTTGAATTACCAGTGCCAATACCGCCGACAACGTGAAATGTAGTCCGGTGACCTGAGTAAGATCTAAATTCAATGGGATGAGATCTAAACACCTACAAAATCAAATTTGCCACATAAGTTTTATAAAAACTTATTCATATGAGATCTAAACACTTAAGAATCACCTGTGTAAGATCACTATTCTTCAATGGAATTGATGAACTCTTTAGAGAGTGTAACGATTCCGACGAAGCCCGGTATACCCTAACCGGTAGAAAATAGTTACGTCATATTTAATGTCGGATACATAAATTACCATAGTAATGATACGAGAATACATGGTTCACTGTATTGATTGTACGTGAATATATAATTCATCGTATTGAATATGCGATCAATCGATCGATAGTTATTGAAACCCGAACGAATCGAGGATTACATTATAGACGAGATATATAATATTTAGTGATTTTACGAAGCATTAATGCTTCAGGATAAGTAAAGTACGGCACAGAAAAAGAATTTCGATTTAATGGTACGTCGGTACATTAAATGAAACCTTTAATACCAAACCGAGCAAGAGACGATCAATCAAGCCGAAAAAGATACGCAATTATTAATAATATGATGTTTTAAGTTAATAAATGTCATGGTTTAAGTTTTTAAAGTTTTTAAATCGGTTTTATATAAATTTCATTTTTAAGCCGAAAAACGACCGTTTTAGCCTCGTTTTAAGCCGAATTAAACATTTAACCGAAAAACGAATTGAACCAGATTATTCAAAACATTATCCGGATTTCGAGAATCCAAACATGTTGCTAGAAATGGAGAGGTGGGTCCCACCCCACCCCTCATACATTCCGATCGGATTGGGGATCTTCCCCTAACCTTTCATTTCTTTTTTTTCATCAAGCTATTCAACATCCATCTCCTCCTCTCAACTTCATGATCAAAAACCCGGAACTTTAGCAAGAGAAACAAGGTAAAAATCGAGTTATATACGTTTCCATCTTCGTTTCTTGAGTTTATTTGCAAGAAAATGAGGTTTCAAAGATGAAAACCGATTCTTGCATGATCAAGTGACGTATACGGGTTATACAAGGGATCTTGGTCCAAGAAAGGAGTTAAACGAACCGAAAACGAATTTTTACGGTTTAAACTTTAGTTTTGAAACAACAACCGAAACTATTGTGTAAGAGGCTTGATTGTGAGTGTAACTTGCTTGGTATTGTGGTATGTTGGTTGTAGGTTCTGTATTTAGTGGTAGATAAGGCGGAATGACGAGTTTGTAGCTTGTAGTGGCGGAAAACAAAAGGTATATTCGGTTTATGTTCGGTTTTGGAGTTTTTGGACAGATTATTTATGGTTTAGAGTTAGGTCATGAACTTTTACAGAGGTGTTAAATACATGAAAATATGAGTTCTGTGAATTTTTGGTAATTTTTGGACAAAGGATGAATATTTGGTGAATTTAATGCTCGGTTTTGGCTAAAAATGGTGAAAAATAGTTAAATATCATGAACAATTCTGGAAAATTTCATATAAGCTTTTTATATCATTTAAAAGTCACAAACAAAATTTTAGGTCAGTTGGAGAAGTCTAAGTAGGCTTTTCGGTTAAACGAGTTCTAGGGTTTTCTAGCTCGGTTTTTAGTGAAAATGGCATGTAAAAAAAGATTTTGGTTCTGGAAAAATTACAAGGGATTATGTGGATGGCAGGGGACATCCAGGAAAAATTTGAGATTTTTCTAAGGTCGTTTGGTATTTACGACATATTTAGTGTTTAAATGGTGTTTAAAAATAAATAAATAAATTTTAAATATAAAAATTAATTCTGGAAATATTTTTATAAAATTCCCCACTGTCAAAAAGTGATTTATGCAAAATTTCAAGATCCGAGATTAAATGGATAATTATTTGTGCAAAAACAAACTTTTAAAGCTTAAAACGCGTAAACCGGTAAAGTTCGCCTAAGCGAGCTGACTGGTGTATAAAAACCCTAAAAATGAACTATTTTCATATAATTAGTTAAACAAGTAAAAATGAATCATCCGAAAATAATTCGGATGATTTAAGTAATTTTACCCGATTTAACAGTTTCCGGTGCGCTAAAGACGGAAACGGGTCCCGCGGCCAAACGGGGCGTCGAAACCGAGCTCTAATTTCACGACTTTAATTAAATTATCAGTTAACGACTATTTTCGGGTCGTGTGTGACCAAACTCAATTTTGGAACGTAAAAACGGATAACCGTGCTAGGCACGCAAAACGGGGAAAACAAACTAATAGTAAATTTGACTATAGTACTCTAAACGATATCACAATCTGAGTCCGTAGAAGTGTTTCTGGGTTAATATTTCCCCCGGAATGGGTACAGTTTTGGGTTAACAGTGTCCCAGATGTCCCTAGAAGTGTTTCTGGGTTAACATTGCCCCCGGAATGGGTACAGTACTGGGTTAACAGTGTCCCCAGATGTACCGGTTGATACGGTTAAAGATTATATAAACTATAATTGTATAATAACGACGCAGGGATCATATTACAGATTGGACGTGTTAACTGATAATGATTGTTGTTACCTGCTTGCATGTGCTAAGGTGAGTTTCACGAGCCCCTTTTTCTGAATTGTTTTTGAATATTTTCTCGGGGCGGAAGCATGTTACTACTGAAATCTTTAAGTACATACTGAACGCATGGATTTGCGTGGATTTATATATTTTTTATTGTACGGGAATCGTACGGAAATGTACTAAGATGGTAATTGTCTGAGTTGCTAACATTCTAAGGCCCCGGAACACGAGTGATTAACTGAAAGCCGGTAGAGTGTGGATAGTACTATTGGTCTGACAAACCCAACTGGTCCGACATGAATTTGCTGATGTTTCCCAGCCAGTTGCACATGTCTATTTTGTTGTTATATATTTTGCTATGTAATGTTAGACATAGCGGCTTGGGGCAAGTCCGTGGGCGGGGGATATGCCACGGGGGTTGTGTGTGATAGTCAGAAGTTTCACTTGTGGGCTCAGCATAATTACATCGATAATATTATATTTTGATAATGATTTATCATGGTTTACTCGAATTGTGAAACTCACCAACTATTCGTAGTTGACCCGTTTTCTCACATGCTTTTCATGTACAATTAAGATGAAGTGATTGCTTACGTGCTAAGTGCTTGATGTGTGTAAGATTTGCGTGCGGGATGTTAGGATACATTATAATAAATAGAATTATGTATCGTATTGTATGATGTGTGTATCACCTAGACGGTAATGAAATATGAGATAATGAAATTTGAAGTATATTAATGTATTCAGTTTTCTTTATAAACAATGTGGTTGATATCAGAGGTGTCTGTTGCATCCCGTTTACGTTTCCGCTGCGGTTACGGGGTGTTACAGAGAGGCAGATAGAGTTTATGTGAAGAGCGAGAAGATTGCTTTGAAGAGAGAATAGAGCATAAGAGAAAATTGGCGGAAGCAGGCGGTGAAAAGGCAAATAGGGAATAGGGATATGTAAATTTAAATTTCAAATTCAAAAACCCTTACTCTATTGCCGCCGGCTTTAAACAATTTTGAGACTTATGCTTAAGGAGTTATACCGTGTGCATGAAGAGTAGTAATTGTCTTAAATTTAAGAGTTTTTGTTGAATTACCAGTATGCCCTTCCTATATGTATTATAATATCGTATAAATATATACATACATACATATATATATATAAGTAAAACTGAAAATTTGAAAATTTTCGGATTTTCGGGTTTGAAAAGTACCGAATGTTACATAAATTTTGTCATAGTCGATAGCTTACTCACAGTTATTTCAGTTTAGTTTAAGGGATGGAGGTGAAGTACCTCCATCCTACGGGTTCTCCAAAGTAAAGTAAAGTTTAAGTCGGTGACCATTAACCTTGAAGTTATTCCTAAGTAAAGTAAAGTTTAAGTCGGTGACCGTTAACCTTGAAGTTATGTCCATCTTTTTGAACCAGTTCGTAAGTATTAAAAGGTAATTAAACATAAACTAAAGTTGTGTTTTGGTTCATTTATGGTAATTAATTAAGGGTTTTAGTTTAAATGGATGTTCGGACGATGATGTATGATCGAGAAACATGCATGTGATTGATGATTATAGTCTATATGAGTTGTTTTTATAAGATTAGAGTGTGTTGCAGGTTCTTGTGAATGGCGATTTAGGGTTTTAGGAAGATGTCTTGAAGTTCAAGACGAATTCCAAAGGGTTTTGAAACCCAATATCTTAAGAGATCTCGGGATCTAGGGTTCTCGGGGATGGTTGACCGAAAACCTTTGGTCTACCAGAGAACCCCTGAGATCAATAGAAATCTCAAGGGTACTCGGTCAAACTTTGACGGAGAACCAATATAGATAACCGAAAACTCCTGTTTTCGGTTGTGTAGGGTTTCTTATTAACAGTTCTTGACATAAAACTAAAGTTCCTGGACCAAAAAATAATTTATGGACTGAAAACTCATCTTCTAGGCCGAAATCTCAGTGTTTGGACCGAAACGACCTTAATCATATTCTGATTTGTATAAATTTGGACTGTTTTATAAATAAGGACTCACAATATCAATATTTATGTTTCTGGTCCTTGTTCTTTAAACAAGATGTTCATTCTATCAATTATATATTCCATATAATAAATGATTATCCATTTAAATAAATATATTGTTAACTTGACTCGTTTGCTGCAGTCATGGCTGATCAAGCCCCTCTGAAATATGTTGATACTCATAACATTGATGGATGTCTTTTTGATCCACCTCTAGTCCACAAGGAGTTCAAGTCAATGATCGTACGGCTAAACACATGAAGAATTTCTCACGCCTTGCGAGAAACTCCTGTCATTTGTAACAAGATGGTGACAGAATTCAGGAATCCTGATTCCATCAATCAAAGAGGTGCTGGGAGAGATGTGGTGATTGAGTCAAAGATCCAGAAGAAGCTTATTATTATTTCCGAGGTTATTATTCACGAGGTGTTGCTATTCGGGGACCAACCCGATTATCCCACTGAATATTCTACCGAGGCTGTTGCCGAAATTGCTCTGAGGATGGGATATGAGGGAGCTTACCCTCCAGCTATCAAGAAGCTATTCCATCCATACCGGAGGTTCTTGATTCACACATACTTTCAGGTATGTCTCAGGACGAAAGGGAGGTTCTGATGAGATAAGCCACATTCAGATGTCGACTATGGTTGCTTTGATCATGGACAAAAATTAATTATTCCAAGTTCGTTTTTGATGAAATGATAAGCAACCTTAAGGGCAAGAAGAAGGAGATGTTTTTTATGTACGCGAGGTTTCTAAGGATGATTTTTGACTCGCATTATCCTGATCTAATCAAATCTGTAGAGACTCTCGATCTAAAGGACATGGGTCCCAATACATTTGGGTTAATGAAACAGTCAAGGAAAGGAAATAAAGTGGTATAGAAAGGACTACATCAGCTAGTCAAGTTTGAAAGATTCGGTGAAACAGAGGCTGTTACTACTGGTCCTGGTGCCTCTATTGCTGATGAACATGTGACTCCGACTCAGAGGTTTACAATTGCTTATGAGATGAATTATGATGATGATGAGCCTAATAGTTCTCCATCACAAAACATGGAGACTGACACACCAGGAGCAATAATCAGAACCTACTGCTGATCAAAAACACCAGACGACTGCATTGAAGCCTCCTCAATCAGTCAATGCAACACATGATAATGGTATTGAAAAAGAACCAGCCACCGATCTAATTCCAAGAAAAAAACATAAGAAAGATCCGAGATCGGGTGTGCAGGTTACTGATGTTGGACCAACCAACCAATCTATAGATTCTGAGCCCGCAACAATTGAAACTCAAGTTTATCAAGGACCGTCTACTGCTGATCAACAAACTCAAGAACAAATATTCTATGACATCATACATGAGTTCGAGTTTGAAGAGCACATTAAATCCACCAACGAACCATCGGGATTGTCTAACCCGATTGGTCAACAAAGCTCGACTACCGCTGACAACATCACTCACATCCTGGCAATGCAAGACATATTCTTACAAGAAAAGGGCAAGGGGATTTCTCTTGAAGCTGTACCTATTGATGTACAATCCTTACAACGTCGAGTCTTTGAGCTTGAACAAGATTCGGTGGTGAAGGATGTACGGATCTAAGAGCTTGATGCTAATAACACTGATAAAGACTCAAATTTCAAAGAGCTTTAAGAAAACATGGGCGGCCTTACTGCACTGTACTTAGACCACCAACAAAAACTAATTCAGAAGTTTGGAGATGAATTTAAAGATGATGATGATGGTGGTGAGAAGTCAAATGGTGATAATCAAGGTAGGGGTTTCAACGTGCGTCCTACTTTTAATATTGATTCTTTTGAGACAGAAGAACAATTCCTTGTCGCTCCTCTAAAGATAGTTGAACAAGTTGAGAGGATACATAAGAAGATTCTAATAATGAAGAACTCAAATCAAAACGTGGAGTCTTTCGATCACCCTGATAAATTCATTATTGAATTCAAAAAGGGATTCTCTAATAAGTATGGTGATCAATCAGGTGTTGGGTCATGGGGACACGATATTCATAAATTTATGTGGCGGGTTAAAAAAAAGTCGGGTAACACTAAGCATTATATGAAGATTAAAGACTTTGGGTCATGGACAAAAGTTTACCTATGTATTTTAATCAACGCTCCTTTTCACAATCCTAACAACGATAAAAAGGCTACCGACTTCTGGAACTTCTTAAAGAATCAAGTTGATTGAGGATACCCGAATATGACTACAACCAAATCCTTTTTGAAGAAAGCTAAAGGGGTTGGAGATCCATAAATTGGGAAAACCATGGTCAATGTCATGTGTCTAGTAACAAGAAGGCGAGTCATATTCCACTCACTAATAGAATTCCCGATGGAGCACTGGATGAAATGAAATTCTGGACGTATGATGGTGAGACGGCTACGGTCATCATTCGTCTAAAAAAGGGACAGTTACGAATTGTCGATCCACGTGACTTGCTAAAGTTCGGCAAAAAAGACATCAAAACTCTTAGCAATTTCCAAATCATGGCTGAACCATTGTACGGGCTAGCTTCAAAGGAGTATGTAGGCATGGTTGGATCCATCATACGTACAGGTTTATGGGTCGGTTCTTACAAAGAGGTGGATGCAAATATACTGGAGCACAATTGAAGTTAAAGATAGAAACCAAGGGGGATATTGTTGGGTCAATATTTATATGGTTTGTATTTGTTTTGGGCTTGCATTGTAAAACGAGATCCACATGGATCTCGGTGAACTTTTGGGCAGTTTTAGGCTTTATGTAGTCAATATATAAACATGTAACTAGGTCATTATGTGTGCGTTTTTTTTGTTTTGGTTGGAATCAGACGAGTGAGAGAGACGAGTTGTAATCTATTGTGCTTAAGCACACGGCGTGAATAAACATGTGTTTTGAAGCATTAGCATCTTGTTCTTATTGTTCACTTGTTTTGTATTGAATTCACTCGTTGTTAGATTCCGCATAACAATGATCTCACGTAATATCATATTGAAAGATCTGTCTAGGGACTTACACACAAAAAGCTCATTGCGAATCACTTTGTTCATACCATTTTGCATATGATCAAATGGGGAACTTATTATGGTATAAAGACTTTTCGGGAAATATATTAGAGACAACCCGAAAATTGGAAGCAATAATGGACAATGTGTTGGTTGCTATTGAGAATGATTCAGTATATGTTCCACGTCCACCTCAGATTCAAATGCTTATTGAACTCATAAGTGAGATTGAGGATACTATAATGGAGGAGAAAATAGAGGGGAGTATGTTCCCTCTTGGAAGGACGAGTTCATGGGTGAGTTTGGTGAAGAGTTGATTGATTTTACCATTATGGATGAAGGAGAGTTTGACCTACTTGGTGATTTAAAGTTGGTTGAAGATCTATTGTATAACAAACCAAGTGCGGGGATAAAGAAGGAGCCTTGTGAGGAGAGCCATGAGGTAGTAGATGATTTAGTCCTTCCAACATTACACCTTGATTATGAGAAACAAAATCCTGAACCGTACTCAATCTTCATTCGGGACGTGTTGAGGTTTTAAAACTTGACTAAAAAATTAAGAAGGTGGATATCCGGGCTCACAGATCATAGTCTGGTGAAGAGTTTGTCTTCCCTGCCTCACTTAACTGAATCATTTTCGGGGGAATCGAAGAAATGGTGGATCAAGATGAATTCAGATGTTCGGGCCCAGATGATTAATGCAATTCGTTTCTTCCCATCTAGTTGTAAAAGAAAGGTGTTGAGGAGTATTTATGGGAAGAGGATAAAGGTGAAGCCTCCTGATTGAGTTTTTAGGAGCGAGTCTGGCTGAAGACTATTCTGTAAACTTAGTGCTTCCCGAAAGGCAACCCGACTGTTCTGGGTGGTTGTTGACGGTTGATGAGATAGAGTTTGAAGTAAGTGTGGGGACGCCAACTACTTCATGATTTGTCAAGACATTTCAGAATTATTGATTGGTTTAGAGCCGCGTTCGTTCGTGAGTGACAACTTGGTAGAGAGCAATTGAGTTTGAGGCTTGCGTTCGAATTGGAAGGAACGGAACATGACTTAGGTCACATGAACACTGATGTTAGCAAATGAATTGAATGATCTCATAACATCGTTATCTAAAGATGACACAACTAAGGTTCACTCAAGCTAGCTAGATCACCTCTCGGTCTCACTATCAAGCCCTAACTTACACATAATTGATTTTAGAAACAAACCGGAAAGCAATTGCTATGGTGTTCTAATGCCGACTCTCCTATCGGACACACCATCACTCGATCCTAATGGAAATGAATACTACACAACCAAGGATAGAGGAACAATTTAGTTTAACACAAATTAGACCAACTTATCGCCTAAAACCCAAACACGACATAATCGAACTCGCTCTCGCGCAATTCTAATCCTAGCATGCAAAGTCTATGAGATGACCTTACTTCTTATCACCTCTTGGTCTCTAAGAAGGTGATTGTTTGCTTATTTTTACCAAAACACGCTCAACAAAACCCTATGATTGTATCTACCGCAAACAAAGTCTAAACAACAGGTGAAGAATCAAACAAGCAACAATTAATCAAAACAAATTCAACCAATCGAAGCATGAGGTCATTGAGATATTATTAATAAATTTCCAGCAAGTAAACACAACCTAATTAATTATTAAACCAAACTTTACAATAGTAATTCACGTCATTTGATCAAGCAATCCAAATAACTCATCAAATATGAGAAATCATTATCAAACCTAGGTAGAACTTGTTTAGCTAGACATGTTATTTGGACAGCAGGAAACCATGAATATAACCATCATTATACACATCCAATTCATAATCAAACTCAATCCACAATCACATATATTCAATAACAATTCAATCATAAGCTCAATTGCAAAAGACTTAGCCAAATGATTAAGAACAAGGTAGTTATGAACAATAAAGAAGAAACCAAAGCATATGTATGTCATAATCTCAATTGGAGCTGAGATATATGATGAAAAACAATCATGTGCTGTTGTCTTGAGTCCTCCTTGGCTGCCTTCTTCGTCCTTAGCCGTCACAAACCCTAAATAGCTCTTTTTTTCCTCTCTTTGCTGTTCCGACCGGAAATTATAATAGGGCTGGTTTGGGTTTGTTTGCTTGTTGTTTATTATATTGTAACACTTATGGGCTTCAAAAATGGATATGGTTCGGGCATTTTACTTGGTTATTCAAGAATGTTGCATAAAAGGCCAATAAGTGTCTTGAAAAGCTCAGTTTCTTTCTCTTTAAACCCGTAACCTACAAAATACATATTCATCATACTCAAAACAAGTTAAAACATTAAATATTAGATGAACAAGTGATTAAAACAATGATAAATCGCGTGAAAAACTAGTGTGTTTTACCAACATCAATCATCTTCCTCATACAACGGTACAAACCTTAGAATTCAAATTTGTTAATTGAATGGATGTTTGCTGAAATCGATTTAGGGGTTTCGTTATGCGGCTAAAAACAATCACAATTCATATTTTAATTACCTGGAAATGTTTCGGGTTGGCGGTGAATGGCGGGTGGCCGGAACCAATTTTGTCGGACAATTACGGGTTAACATGAAGTATTTTGGATTAGTTTGATGATACGAACGATTTTAGTTGAGATTAAGGGTCTTATTTATCATTTATGCAATGAATTGAAGCATTTGAGGCTATTCGATAGTTATTATAATCTTAATTTATATCCTGTGGTTATACGTTTAACGTTGAAGCGATTAAATTATTAATACGAGTTATTAGTCTTAATTTAGGGTTGTAATTAGTGGAGAAGTACATTACACGAATTAATTTTGGTCAAAACGGGTTTTAATTGTGATTTAAAGCTTCGCAAGAGTTTATTGGGTCGCCGGATTCCGATGTGCCGAAAAAACGGGAATAGGGACTTTGAAAATATCCCGTGGCAAGTTTTTTTTATTATTATATAATAATTTAAATTAAATCTACACTTTACACCCTAGACTTTATAACTATATAAATTGATTTTAAACTTTATTTACACAACGAACCTTGGACTTTGAAAATATTATAACTAGATTAAAACTTGGTATAATTTAATATCTTTAAATTGTTTACGTTTTGTACTCGAATAGTTCGAAACTTGATTATTTTATAAACTTTTAAGGCTCGAAGATTCGTTAATTGAAAAATGCGAATAGACAATGAATGGATGCAAACTTTGAACCATTTAAAATGATATAAATTGATAGCATTCAAAAACAAATACAATGAAACGACCAAATGGGTCGGTTTAACGTATATAAATACAAATACGAATATGAAAAATTGACAAATGTCACACCAGACCCAAAAGTTTTTGAAGTTTAAAAGACAAATTTCTTGTTTGTGTGTATTATTATTCATTATTATCAACTATGCAAAATCAAATAACCCTCTCATCTTCAAATATGCAAAATCATATCTTCGATCATCTGAGTTGATTTCACAATCATAAAAGGTATATGAATTTTTATCAGTCTTGTTCTCTAGTCGTTGTTAAAAAACCTATGGATTTAATGACTGTTCTTAGTTTGAATGGTTGTTAGGATTGTGATACATGATTGTGACATATGATTGTGATATATAATTGTGATGGATGATTATAATGTGTTCGGTCATATTATGAGTTTTTAAGAGTTGTAGGTTTCGCCGTTAATGGCGATTTTGGTGTGTTTGGGAAGATGGCACAATATTCAAGACGGAGTCCAATGAGTTTATAAGGCCCGAGATCATCGAGATCTCGGGATCCTGGGTTCCCAGGGATGGTTGTCCGAAAACCATTGGTCAACTAGAGAACCCTTAAGATCAACAGAGATCTCGAGGGTTCTCGGTCAAATTTTGACCAAGATCTCATCAGGAAACTTTTATGTTGGACCGAAAACTGCTTTTTTTACCGAAATCTCTTATTATGAACCGAACACTCCTAATTTTGACAGAGAACTACATATTTGGACAGAGAAGTCTTTTAATTATATTAAGACTAATATTATTTGGTCTAGTTAACTAAAAGGGGTTTATAGTTTTATTATTTCATGTTTGGTCATTATAATAGCATCATATTTTTAATCTTAAAAGCTATCAAATCCATAAGAGAACTCGTTATAGACTTAAGTGAATGTATTTCTAACTTGACTCTTTTGTTGCAGTCATGGCTAATCAAGCACTTCTAAAGTGTGTTGATACACATAACATTGCTGGATGTCTATTTGATCCTCCTACATCTCACAAGGAGTTCAAGTTAATGATTGCGGGGCTGAATACTTGCAAGATTTCTCATGGCCTTACGAGAAATTCCTGTTATCTGCAAGAATATGTAGACTGAATTCGGAGCCATGCCTCCATCAATCAACGAGGTGCCAGTGGAGCAGTTACTATACAGTCAAAGATCCAGAAGAAGACATTGATTGTCTCTGAGGCTATTATTCGCGTAGTGTTGTTGTTTGGTGATCAACTCGACTACCCTACAAAATATTCTACTGAGGCTGTGACAGAGATAATGCAACGAATGGGATATGAGAGAACCTATCCTCCTGCTATCAAGAAACTGTTCCATCCGCATTGAAGTTTCTTGATTCACACTTTCTTTACGTGTGTCTCGAGAAGAAAGGGAGGTTCTTACAAGATCAGCGACACTCAGATGTCTGCTGTGGTTGCTTTGATCATGGACTTGAACTACAATTACTCTAAGTTCGTGTTCATTGAGATGAAAAGAAAACTGAACGGGTAGAAGAAGGAGATGTTTAACTACCATCCATACCTACATCAGGGTCTTTCTCATCATCATTATTCTTCAACATGTCGTTTTTGGACATTAGTTAAAGAATAATGTTTTCCTACTTTTCCAGCTTCTCCCCCTGAGCAACAACACTTGTTCTAAGCTCACGATTCTATTTTTGAATGTAAATTATGTGGCTTACCATTCTGCGTTGATCCATCCTCATTTGATATTGCAATTAACGATCAACAGCTGTTTGACATTCTTGGAGGTGGATCAAGCTCTGGAGCATATCCCTTTGTTGTGGAGCAGTCAATGTTTGAAATTGGGAAGCACTGGCTGCACTGGACCTTGAGGACGACTAAACCTCATAACTGATAAAGCCAATGACTACATAGGTATCATCGTTGGTGCAGGAGTCGTAGCAATCATAGTGATAGGAGAGGTCGGCATAGGAGACAACATCGATTGAGGAATCGAAGCGAATCCGGGATCAGATGATGCCGACATCATGTGTGTGATAGCCGGGGTATTAAGAGTAGGAGAAACCATCGGTACTTGGTGAGGAATTGTCGACCTTGGTTCGAAAGGACCAATCTCTACACCACTACCTCTGTGAACTCTCATCTTCTTGGGTTGTTCAGCCATGGTTGCTTTACCCTTTTTTTGCGTTGAGCAACCACATAACTTGTTGCCTCTCAACCACTTTTCCTATACCATGTCACCCATTTCCTCTATTTCCTCCATTTCCTCCATCACCACCATCATTACCGTCATTGTTCCCACTTGGTCCATCTTCACATTCAAAATCAGAATCATCATGGATCCAACGATCTTTAGCTTGACATTCATAATTAGGTCTCGCCAAATGACCAATTAAACGCTTAAACCTTGGCCTGTCCTCAGCAATTTGTTTACGATATGTCTTCATACGCTTCATCGTATCCTCCGAAATATGTTCAAACACCATCACATCAATAACCAATGTTGCATCAAGAACCAAGTCAAGGATCATATCATTAATGATAAGGTGCAGAAAGTGAGGATACATTAAGAACCTGTTCTTTCGATATCGAACCAAGCAGTTCTCCTTTAGATGATAAAAGATCAGCTCGGAGAAGTTGAACATCTTGTTTAGTATATGTGCAATGAAATCAGACTGTAACATGATTCTACATTGTGGTATTCTCCTTTACGTCCACCAAGGCCATGCATAATAACGTGAAATAGGTACTCGTATTGTTCGCACAAGTACGCGATATGGTCTATATTATAAATAAATTCAATATATATTTCCTACATTTTTTAGTTGTTTTGAGTTAGTTTTTTATTTAATAATATTTTAAATTAATTCATGTTTGTTTTTAAGGGTTTTAAGACACAGTGAGCTAAAACGATAGGATTCATGTTAAAACGAACCCATTCAAAAGGCTAAAAAATGAACTGAATTTTAATGTAACAACTATTATTTTTAAAGCCATGAAATATTTTTAGTGAGATGAGAAAATAAATGAAATGAGGATTTTAAACTTAAATATATAACAGCTTGTTGGTTTGATATATTGTTTAACTAAATTTATTTCTTTAACCTAGATTTAAAAAGATAAATATAGAAATCGTTAGAGTTGGAGGTGTGGTAAATGAAAAGTGATGGTGGCTACAATCAAAAGGAATGCAAGAAAATCATATGTAGTTCAGTGGGTCGACTCTTGGTTTAAAGTTAAAAGGAAAAATTTACTATTGATTGAGTTTAGAGTTAATATACAAACGCATATTGTTGGGCCATCAAAACTTACATATGTAAACAACCCACAAATTAATTGTTGAGGTAGCCCAACACAAATAGGGCAACAACAAATGGAGTAATCCGCAAGTCAAGAGGGGATTATTAATAGAGACGTGTGTCAGCAGAGAATTATTATTTAGCTTGGAGGTTTTTTGTTGGCTGAAGGAATATTATTTTATATCAAGAGAAGGCGCACACAAAAGAAAATTATTGGAGAAGACAGGAAGCAGCAACTTGGAGCATAAGACAATAATTTAGTGGTTGGTTTAACATAAGGAATTGCTTGCTCATCGGTATGAGTTTCTTATTTCCTAAACATATTGTCAACTTATATTATCAATTTTTCATTATGAAAACAAGTTTTATGATTTTGATTAATGTTTTGAACATTTTACTTAGCTAAATTATTTAAACTATAGAGTTAAGATGAGTATTGACGTTGTTTGACAATTTAATTGGTTTTGACAAGTTACAAGACTTAATTATTATTGAAAAGCTTTATATAATTCGATTTTGGATGTGTTAAAATATTATTTTTATATACTTATTTCTTGTGATTCCACGTATGACTTTGATTGATTGATTGTGTATCATTCTGTTAGGGTTCTATGTTTATGTCATACACTTGGTGTTTTTGATCTTGTTATGGTTAGTATTACCATAGGAATACTGAGTGCGATTAATTATTAAAATTTAATAGGTTCACCTTCCTTGCGACCGAGAGGTAACAGGGAGTCGGTTTGTCCCGCGTCCTTTTTCGGTTAGGTTAGAATTGCGTGAGAGCGAGTTTTGGTGTTGTCCGGTTTAGTTTTGCATGCAAATAAGTGTCTTAGATCGGGTTAAATTTTGGTACCCCTTTATACCTAGAATTACTGGTACCAATTTTAAGCGGGTTTTTGTGTTGTTGAGTCTGAGAGGAGATGTGTAACTAGGGTACCTTAGTAATATTTATGTCGATGCATTTATTCATTCTTCTTAGTTTTGTGAGGGTTAGTTGGTGAGACCGATAGGTGATCAAGCGAACTTTAATGAGCCTCAGTTGATTATATTAAGATCTCAGTGCCTTGTGATTATTCATTTAGACGTTGAACTGTCAATAGGATTCTTGCCTAGGTAGTTGTTTCTCCATATTCGTTTAAACCTTGTTAAGTTTCGTTAAGTGTTCCAGTTTGTTCCGTTACGTTGAGTTATTTCTTAGTAATCTAATTAATTTAATTCATTAACTAAATTAGTTTGAATTAAATTAATATAAAATCAATTAAATATTATTAGGTAGGACTTGGATTATGGTTTATAATATGAGCCGTTCTCACGTGTTTTCGAGTTCGATATCCAGACTTTTCTCATCTTTGTTATACGCGACCGGTAAACTTGTCGTTTGTGTGAATTAGGAAAGGTTATTTGTTTTTAAAGCTTAGCTGCGATACGTGTTTATTGTTTATATATGTTTTCGCACATCAGGTTTTTGGCGCCGTTGCCAGGGGCTCGGTCTGAGGCGATTAGAGAACGACCCAAGTTTAGGGACTTTTTTTTACTTGCTAATTTTTTTAAAATTGTCTTTATTTTTCTATTTTTTCGTTTAATTTTAGCCTAGTTAATGTTAGTTTTTCTTTTTAGTCGTATGCGTCATACCCGATCATAAAGATCACCAAAGTTTGAAATGCCTGACGATACCAAGAGAGTATAGCCTGAGAGAGAGCGTTCTGTTTCACCGACAGGTTCTTCTTCTTCTTCTTCTTCTTCTTCTTCATCATCATCATCATCATCATCATCATCATCATCATCATCATCATCTTCTTCTTCTTCTTCTTCTTCTTCTTCTTCTTCTTCTTCTTCTTCTTCTTCTTCTTCTTCTAGGGATAGGAGCATGGCAAACAAACAGCCTAGGAGAGTAGTAGTTGACTATGGTAGGCCGAGCCCCAATCCTCATTCTAGCATTACTTTACCGGATGGTGCCACCGTTGGCAACTGGTCCATTTTTTTCCCACATCGACGTGTTTGTTCAAATCTTTGAAACTTTCAATATCGGCAACATGAACGATGAAGCCATCTATCTTTGTCTTTTTCCTTTCTCACTTTCTAGCAAAGCCAACAAATAGTTGTGGTCACTACCTGCTGGATCCATCACCACTTCGGCGGACCTTCAAGAGAAATTAATGACCAAATTCTTTCCACCATCTAAATCCGCTAGAATTCGTGAGGAGATTTGTTCATTCCGCATGAGATCCGATGAGTCTTTAGAGGAAGCTTGGGAAAGATTCAAGGACCTCCTTCTTTGTTGTCCTCACCATGGTTTAGATAAGTGGATTCTCATCGAGATATTATACAATGGAACCACACAGCATGTGAGAGAGATGTTGAACCAGACTCATAACGAGAACTTCCTAAAGAAAAAAGATCCCGATGAGTGCGTTGTCCTTTTTGATAATCTAGCAGCGAGCTACGAGGGGTACGGGGGCAGAAATTCTTCCATGTCATTGAGAGGAGTACTTCAGGTCGATTCAAACACTAGCATGCAGGCGCAAAATTATTCATGTAGTATCGAGTACACTTTGATAATTATTTACATTCGAGTAAACTTGGTTGCTTAGAAAGTTATTTTTATTAAGCACACTTGATGATTATGTAATACTTGTTTCGAGTAAACTTGATTATTATTTTGATGTGAGTGTTTGTCTAGCATACTTTATTAAATCAAATTATGTTTTCTGAAATCACATGTGTTTTCGAGTAAACTTTGTTTATCAAGCATACTTGTTTAATTTCAGAAAAATACAAGTAGACTTTACTTTCCGAGTACACTTTATTCTATGAGCAAACTTGTATATAAAAGGATAACAAGTCTTCTCAAGCATACTTTGGAGTTTTGAAGTATTGTCGAGTAAACTCTACTTTCGATTATACTTGAGTGAATATGATTGAAAGTTATTATTTCTTAAATTTTCTAAGTCTATTCGAGTAAGGTTAGTAAGTGTAAGGTATTCGAGTAAGGTTGACAATTAGGAATATTTCTAAGTTATCACTTTCGGATTCTTCATTGATTCAGAGTAAGGTTGCCTATTTGATGAATTATACTTGATTATTTAACATGTGATTTAGTTCTCGAGCAATCTTGTATATTCAAGTAAGCTTCCTTCATTTTAATCCACTTTGTTTATTTTTTAATTACTTTTAAATACCCGAGCACACTCTGGGTTCGAGCAAGCTTTAGAAAATGTACTTAATCGAGCAAGCTTTATAGTGGAAATTTTAAAATTAAGTTTTTGGCAGTATTCATGCGCAAAACGACAAAATTCATTTAAAACCCACTTTCAAATTTGCAAAAGGTACACTATAAAAGGGGGACTTAGAAAAATTTTCATTTCACCTATTTCCTACTTTCCTAATTGCATTATTTCCAGTTTGCTCGTTACCCAGAATACCAATCGTCTATTCATAATTCTAACCTAATTTTTCCAGCCAACTAAATCTGACTCATTAAGCTTCAATTGAATGTTTTCCGACATTCATTGTACGGATTTAGGGCTTTAAATTCATTATCACTAACATAGCTGTTTTATTTGTAGGTTATCAATTTGTCGAAGAACAGGTTCTTAAAAGATTATCTTTCATTTTCTTCTTCAAGTTATAACCTATTGCATGTTAAAGATATGAACTTTAATGACTAATCTTCACTTTGAATGTGTTTTTGTTTGTGATTGTAAAAATATGGCATACCCAGTTGTGCAAAAGCACAATATATGTGCGTTTCTCTAAGTCGTTGATGACAATAGACCAGAGGAGCCAATGTTTAGATGGATACAGAGGTCAAATATTCGATTTTCATTGACTGAAAGTCCAATCATCTACAGAAATCATCAATTGGATTTCTGGAATTTGGCCCAGTTGGTGGATAACATTAATGGAAGATTAATAGAGGCCACGGTGGCAAGACATGATATTGAAATAACTGAGAACCTCATAAGGGTCAGTTTACAACTGCATGATGATGTAGATGCTCCAATTCATTTCTCTACAAACCACATATTGAGAATATTTCAAGAAACAATGGGTTACGAGGGAGATATCCATGAAGGACTGTTCAAGAAGGGGATGTTCCCTAACTTTTATAGATTCTTGATCCACCATATTTTGCCGGGATTTACACCCATGAGGGGTATGTGGACCCTGATGAGCAGGGATATAGCTAATGCCACGGTTGCTGTTGTTTACAACCAGCCTTTCAATTTTTCAAGACTTATTTTTGAAGGCTTGGTGTCAAATTTATAGAAGCCAAGGGAACAAATATTCTTGGTCTATCCAAGATTCATACAGATTATCTTCAATCTTCAATTCCTTGATTTACCAACCTTGGGCACAACACTTGCCCTTCAAAATCGAAATGCATATAGAAGAATAGTAAGGTTGGTGGCCACCAACAACTTCGATCCTGAAGTTGAATTTGATATTCTTTCCTAGTTGATTAATAATGATTTGAAAATCATGGCAATTCCAGAATCACCTAGGGTGACTTCTGAGGAGGAAGAGAGTGAGGATGATGAGATATCTAATACTGATGATGATGGTTATGATGGAGATGAAGGCAATAATGATGGAGGAAATAATGATGATATTGTACATCATGTTATGGAGATGATTGTGGAAGTTGTACCTGACGCTCAGGGGGAGATACTATCCCAAACCATTCCAAAACAACCTACCTCGCTACAAAACCAACCTTCAACCCATGACCAATCACCACCTCAACACCAAAACCAAGAACCATATATTCCATGCCCACCAACTTCACTAATCCTTACCCAAACTCAAAGCTCAACCCATTCCCAAACCCAAAACTTATCACAAAACCTAACCTTAACCCAAAACCCCGACCAACCTATACATGAACCATACATTTGTCAACTTGTACCAGCCCATCTAATAAACCAACCCAACACACCATTCCAATCCCCAACCCACTCACAAACCTCTGACCAACCAAATATTCCAACCTTCAAAATTCTTCACACATATACACCTATAATCCGAACAATAAACTCATTACCATCAACAACTACAAACATTGTAGAAAGCCCACCCCATGATAAAATCCAACCTCACACTCATATTCTTGACCCATTCACAATTTCACCTATCAACTCTCTTTCCCCTGATGCCCATTTCAGATTTTTTAACAGGCATACGAATGTATTAATTGAGAATGTTGATCTAAAACGGGAAACTAAGGAACTAAGGAAAAAAAATGCTTAATTAGAATCATTGTTGGCACAGGCTCAACTAAAGATTCAATCCCTGGGCACTGAGGTTGAGAAGACCTCACCTGCTCAAAAACCGTTGGAGAATCTACCTGTGGTCAATACGGTTGATGATGATACATTGAAAAATCTAAGTGTTATGTATGTGAGTGAAGAAGAAAAGGATGAGGAAGATAGAAATGATGTTGATGGTTATAAGGCAGATGTGTCAGAAGAGGTGGTTCAAGAATATGATGTAAATGAAAATGATGTATTGGTGGAGAAAAATGCTGAAGATTAGGTTGAAAAGGAAATAGAGAATGTGGTGAATGAAGTTGAAAATGAAAATAATAATGTGTTGACTAAGGCAATAGTCACTGAGGCTGTAATGACTAAACTTCAAACGATGTGATCATTGAAGAAGGCAGTTGCACTGAGAAGGTTGTGATCTCAAGAGAAACTGAAGTGTTGAATGATAAAAATGATGAGCTAGCTGAAAATGATGATGATGTGACTTCAAAGCTCAAAGAGGTGGATGAGGATTTGAATGATCTATTTGACAAAATTGATAACTTTCCCGATGAACCAACTATGGTTACAGAAATTGGACCATCCAAGCCTTTGACTGTGGATGTCGAGAAAAGGAGATTGAAGGGTAAATCTATAGCTGAAACTGAAGAACAGCTACAACCATTAGAACCTAACAGGATTAAATCAACTGATGAAGTGTTAATGATTGATGAAAGTACTGAAAAGGCTAAAAAAGGCATGATGACATTGTGGGAGAGTGGTTACAGAGGGAGATGATCTCAAGATTCCTTTCTGATAAGGAACTTGAAGATCAGAGGATCTTGATGGATGTAGCTGAATTAAGAAAGAACCTTAATGAAAATCAGGGGGAATTGGATCAGGAGGTAATTGAGGGATTACTTAAATTACTACAAACTTAAGAGGCTGACAAAACATTAGCAATTGTCTTATATCAATTTAAGCAACCCCCAAAAACGCATGAAAGAAAAGACAAATCATCTAAGCCCAAACAAACCATTGCAACTGCCACTGCTGTTGAGCCAGATATTGAAAATAATGATAGTCAAGTGATTCCTGATGAATATGATGTAAAAATGGTGACTCGGACATTGGCTAAAGAATGGAATCAGCAAATTGTTGAAGATATAAAGTCAAATCAAGACAGTTGGGATGGGGATTATTTAAACAAATATGCCAAGATGTATGTGAGGAAGAGAAAGAGGCAAGAAAAGGATGAAAGTTTTGATGAATCCATTCCAAAGAAGAAAAGAGTCCAATCAATGTTGTGCCTTTACAATCGGTTAAGCCTGCTAATATTAAAGATGAGATGCCCAAAGTAGATGAACCTAAAATTGAAGCTCTAATTGATTTATCTGAAGCTAATGATGAGGATATAGCTGATTCCCCACATGTGGATATGATTGATGCCCACAGGGAGAATATTCAAATCATGTTGGATGAAGCTAAAAAAGAGGATCCAAATATTATTGGACTAATGAATTATGGATACAAATTTGAGACCCTGGCTCCAATGACTGATGAGGAGTTGTAGGAATTACTTCATGAGGAAGTGAAAGATTTGAGAAAGAAGAGGGAAAAGAGAAATAGGGACACTCAAAGGTATCTTGCATACTTAAGATATCATGGTTTCTCAGAGAAACAACTGAATCACATGAAATTTGAAGAACTAGAGGGTGTTAGCAAATCAACAAAAGAAAGGATTAAGAAGGAGGAATTTGATAGACTGAAAAAGAAAGCAGCTGGCCAACAAGATAAAATTGAAAAAATCTATCACAAATATGGTGGCAAGTGCAAATATTTGATTGATCATGGTATGGCCATATATGATTTGGAGAAATTGAGCAAGAAGGAAGTTGAAGAACAGTTTATTAAAGTCTCGAGAAAAATTCTTTCTGAACTTCCTCCACCAAAAAGAAACCAAATTGATTACCTTAGCTAAAAAGGAGAAGAAAGCCTTGGAGGATGAGCAAGTGAAACTGTGAGAGAGACTAATGTCTGCTAGGGGTGAGGGGGAGAAGATCATAAGTATGAGAAAAAGTGAAAAAATATCCTTTTATGAGTCTAAGAAGGCAAACTTTAATAAGGCAAAGGTAAAGTCAAACTCCTCTCAGATTCCTCACCCAGTTATTTTGAAGGAAGAGCCATGTGAGCATGTTGAGCCTTGGGTAGATGAGAACAAAATCAAGACATTGAATGGTTTGATGTTGAGCAAGGACATGGCTAAAGGAGTTTTTGACAATCTTGGAAAGAGCCAGTTAAAAGAATTATTTTTCTCTGAAATGGAAGTGTGGTAAAAACTGGAGGCCAAGGAGAGGAGACTGTTGCAATTCTAGTGTGGACCAAGGGGTGAGCATGTTCAAATTCAAAGATTTATCCCTGTTGGTCCAAGTGATGATGAAGTATTACTAAATTCGCAAAAGAGGGCGGAGATTATCTAAAGCTTGTCATGATACTAAATGAACATATAATCAATATTTTTGAAGAAACCGGGCATGTGAGAAGACCAATTCCCAAAAAGAAATACACGCCAAGGTATTCCACTGTAAGTATCCCAATCCCAACCACCATAGCCTCCTATCAAACACAACAAAGGCCACCAACTAAAGTGAACCTATCACAGAGGCTGCACTTTGATTCAAGAACCAAATCAATGAAAGTTATTATGAACAGTGGTGAGTTGAGGCACATTGTATTCAAAGATGATTTTTTGGATTTCAAAATGGAACAATTGGAAGAGATGGCAACTTTGAGCCTATATGATTATCAAGGCAGGCAGAGCTTTGCACGACAACAACATAATGAACTCTCAAAACAATCAAGAGATCAATAAAGAACGGGATTTCCTATGTTGAATAAAAAGAGGAAGTTGGAGCTCTCTGAGTTTAAAAGGAGAAAAAGGCAGAGAAGGATGATGGATAATGTGCCTACTGAAACTTCATACAACAAGAAGACCAAGTACCCCAATCCTATAGCCAACTTAAAAGAGTACTTGAGCATGAGGCGGCATATAACCAAGCCAAACCATGTAGTCCGAAAGAATGGAAGGATCTCTCAGACTGTATTTAAACCTAAAGATCAATGCTTTATTCTTAGAAATTCTAATGGACTGGCCATGGGCATCATTCAACACGATACTAATCTAGTATTTATTCATATGGAGGATTTCGAGGATATAATCAGATGGAATCTGCCCTCTCAACATCCAAACCATAAGGAGATCTTCTTGTTCTAAGAGAAGGCCGAGACGTTGAAGACTCCTCTTTTATTTTGTTTGGTATGTCCAAGTGAGAGAATTATCATATGTAAAGATTTCATTAAGTTATGTAATTTTGCTTTCTGAAAATTTGATGTGTAATTTTGAAAAGTGTATGTAACCTAATAGGTGTTTTGGTGCAGGTGAGTGTTTTCCAATCTAGGGGAGATTGTTGGGATGACAAAAGACTAAAGTAAGATTGAAATCTTCTCAACCTCCTTAGAAACTGGCTAAGTATGGAATCTGAGCAAACTTGGACATCCGAGCAAGCTTAAACTTAGTCAAGCAAGGTATTTTGCTCATCGAGCAAAGTTATCTTCTGGAATTCCTCTTAAGTGTTAGTTCGAGCAAACTTCACTTCATCTAGCAAGGTTGTACTTCAAGTCAAGCAAGGTTTGTTTCAGAGCAACCTCCTAACTAAACCAAGCTAAAAGCAAGTATTTTGGTTGATAGAGCAAGGTTTATTCATAATAAACACTGGTCCCATCAAACTTGAAGGAAGTTGATGAAGAAATTACTTAAGGACTTCTAACGAGCAAGGTTCAACCTCGAGCAAGCGACAGTGTCACCAGCACACGTGGATTTGTTCAATAAGTTAAGTAACTAAAAGGTTGAAGAATTTTTTGAGGAACAAGTTTGCTCGTAGGACCTTATCGAGCAAAGTTTGATATGGCCAAGAGGATTGAAGTCTGCTTGATGAATATTTTCTAAGGAAAATATGCTAAGTAAAGCTTACTCAGAGAACAGTTTCCCAGCTCACTATGGTTATAAGGTCTACTCGACAAAGACAAAAGCTATAAAGCTTACTCAAAGACCTATTTACACTTAGGATCTTTTGTAATAAGTCTGAATATGTTTTGTATCAATTATTAGGGTTTCTCGAAGGAATTTCAGATGTTAGGGTAGGCCTATAAAAGGAAACTTTAGGTCACACCTATGAAAATAATAATTAGTAAGAGAATTTCGTGATTTGACGACTGTCTTTATCTAGTACGGAAAAGCTGCCCTACATCCATACATTCAACTAAAAACCCTAATTGATTTTTGTTTGTATCCTTCAAAATACTAAATAGAAATCTTTTGAGTTTCTTCGTGCGTGTTACTTTTCTGTCCGTCTAGCAATATTAAGAGTATTATTGTTTCCACCATTAATATTCTTTTGTTCTTCTCACAAAAATAGTATGTCGTAACCTTCTTTTCGACACGTTTGTGTGGGTTACGATAGTGAGTGTTTGAGCGATCAAGTGAGATAGATGGGACTGACAATAAACAAGATAAATATCTAAAACAAAATAAACGAACTAAACATGGAAACAACAAAAATGGGTTGATAAGAGATTTGGGATCGTTGAATTGAAACAATTAATTAGTTTAAGTAATCTTAAAAGTCATTATTACTGTTATTATTATAATTATTATTATTATTATTTAGTATAATTATTTATTAATAAAAAAATCATATTAGTGTAAAATAATATAGATTTATAAATATATATGTATATATATATATATTTATACATATCCGGAAATATTTAAAGGAGAATTTATTTCAAGAGTTTAACGTTGTTCGGTGCGTTAAACAAGCGTAAAAAATATTATTTTTAATACAATTAAAGTTTAAACAATTAAAACAAAGAAACAAAAAAATAAAATAAAACGACAAAACCGACCCGGGGGTTCGAACCCGTGCCCCTGGCCGGATCTAAGTTTTACACAAGTACACCAGTCAACCAGGCTAGTGGCAAAGTTAAGACGATGAAGCGAAAAATACATAAGTAGAAACTCAAATCAACCCAGAAACCTCACCCTAGGATTCAATTTAGGGTCTTACACTCTTTGTCAATCAAACTTGACAGAGGGGCTTTCAAGATGGTTCAAAATCGACCTAGAAGTTGTATTTAATTACCTGAAATGGTTAAGTATTGAACGAGATCCAAGAGTTGGGGTTTTCGGCCTAGAATGATATCAAACGAGGTACATAATTGATTCTTGGTTGCACTTAACTTAGGCCTTAGGTTCGAAATTACGAGAGGATCATGTGGGTTCATTCAGATGCATTTTGGTTGTGTATATATAGGGTTTTATGAGAGTAAGAGGCGCGGTTCCAGTTAATTCAAAATTGATTCGACGTGGCTGTCAATTACTTGCTAGTTACCAAATAGAACGAATGCATGAGGGTTAAGGATCAATCCTTTTGGAAAATGTATAGATTATTGGCTTGATTGAAGTGTCAAGATGTCGGAGACGGTAGGGAAAAGGGGAGGGGAGGGAAAAGTTTGTATTTTGCGATTTGGTCCCTTGTGTTTTGCTTGGTGATCGAAAGTTGCAAAAACCATAGTGTAGGGCTAAAATGCATATTATACATTAAACGAGTAGGATTCGAGCCACACGTAAATAAAATTAAAGTAAAACCGAAAAAATAGTTGATGTGTTGTAAATCACACTTACTTTCTGTATCGTTTTATCATGTTTTAAGTGCTTAATAGTATAATAAATATGAGTTATGGCTTGTTTTTGCATGATCTTACAAAGATTGAATGTTAATTGTAGGTTATGAGTTTTGTTGGAGAAAAGAGTAAAGTTTGAAGACTCTAGGAGCTTATTTGATCAAGTTTAAAGATTACAAATCAAGGCCGGACCCAAAGACACAAGATCCAAGCCTTTCAAGTATTATTATTATATAATATATGAAAAAAATACCCAAGCACTTTGGCTGCTGAATTTTGAGCCGATCGGAAAAGAAAAAAAAATTCAGATTGTTGTTTGTTTGGTTAAAGGTTGTTATCTAGCAATAAACACCATTGTTAGTGTTAAGGAGACAAAGGCTTATTTTGGTTTTGTGTGGCTGGGATTTTATCCCACGAGAGCAGCTCAAAAAGAGCAAATCATCAAAGTGAATTGTATTCTAACAACTCTACAAACCTGTCGATCGGAACTGCCCAGCCAAGAAAAGAAGGAAAAAAGTTTTGTGCTAAGGGTTATGGTGACTAGGATAGGAAGGAGATCATTAAGGACAACTTGGTACAGCAGCTCGGGGTATTTTTCTTCAATAAACTCAGCCATAACATTAAGTATTACTCTTATAAACTTTGTGTTTTTGTTCATGATACTTAACTAGTTGATTTGATCTTTTACTTTAAATTGTTTTGCAAGTAACTTGAAGATTGACTTGTGCTTGATTGAGATTGACTCTTGAATGATTTTAATTATGTTTATGTTGAGTTATATGATGTTTACTTTGATATATTGCTGCTGTTCAAATTAATGTAGCTAAACTTGTTCGTTCTACCTATATTAGATGATTATTGTTAGGTTTTAGTGAGTAATATGGATGATTGATCATCATGGCTTGAATTTTTAATGAAAATTTTGGTTTAACATTGAATTAGGTTTTGTTTAGTGGCTGTGAATTTGTTAATTGCACTCATATATCTCTTGCTTTGATTAATTGAATAAGTTTTGATTAATTTTTGCTTGTTAGAACTCTTTACTAGGTGTTTAGGGTTTGTTTGCGGGGTGATCAACCGTAAGGTTTAAGTGAGTGTATTAATAGGAGATAATCAACGGGTGAACACCTTCTTTTAGACCGAGAGGTGATAGGAAGTAAGGTCGTCTCATTGCTTTTACTTGTTAGGATTAGGATCGCGCGAGACCGGGTTCGGTTCTTGTCGGGTTTGGGTTTGTGAGCGATTAGTGATCTAGTTTAAGTTAAACTAAATTGTTCCTCTATCCTTGGTTGTGTAGTATTCGTCTCCATTAGGGTAGTGTGTCGGTGAGACCGAGAGGAGAGTCGGCATTCGAACACTTTAACAACTCGTTTCCCGGTTTGTTCTTAAAATCAATTAAGTGTAAGTTAGAGTTTGTTAGTGAGACCGAGAGGTGATCTAGCTTTCTTAAGTAAACCTTAGTGGTGTCATCCTTAGATTCCGGTGTCGTGAGATTCTTCAATCCGTTATCTTATTATACCTTCAATATGATTCTTACCTAGGTAGACGTTTTCTCCGATTGCAGTTAAGCTTCCAAGTTTCGTTAAGAGTTTCATTAATTTTAGTTAAGTCTAGTTAATTTAGTTTAAGTAAGTAAGGTTAAGTAGTTAATTATATTAAAAATCATTTAAATATTCTTAGGTGAGTCTTGGTTTCGGTTTAGTGATCATCAACGTTTTCACGTGTCCTTGTGTTCGATACTCGGACTTCATTAGTGCTATACTATTAGTGATCGGTACACTTGCCGGTTTTGTGTGGTTTCTTTAGGATTTTTGTTTAATAAATTTAAATCTTAGTTGTGAGAGCATCATTATACACACATGTCACACCCTCAAAATCCACTAACGGAGTTTTACCGTCAGAGTGTGTGAACTAACAGGATCAGAATCATTAGTTATTGTAACGATTCCGACGAAACCAGGTATACCCTAACCGGTAGACGTTAGTTACGTCATATGTAATGTCGGGTACAAGAGTTACCATGGTAATTATACGAGAATACATGGTTCATTGTATTGATTGTACGTGAATATATAATTCACCGTATTGAATATGCGATCAAACGATCGATAGTTATTGAAACCCGAATGAATCGAGGGTTCAATTATAGACGAGATATATGATATTTAGTGATGTTACGAAGTATTAAAGCTTCGGGATAAGTGGATTAAAGCACAGAAAAAGGATTTCAATTTAATAGTACGTCGGTACGTTAAACGAAACCTTTAATACCAAACCGAGCAAGAGACGATCGATCAAGCCGAAAAAGATGCGTAATAACTAATAATATGACGTTTTAAGTTAATAAATGTCATGGATTAAGTTTTTAAATCGGTTTTATATAAATTTCAATTTTTAGACCAAAAACAACCGTTTTAGTCTCGTTTTAAGCCGAATTAAACATTTAACCGAGAAACGAACTGAACCAGATTATCCAAAACATTATCCAGATTTCGGAAATCCAAGTTTGTGGCCAAGAATGAACTTGTGGGTCCCACCCCACCCCATTAACATTTCCAATCGGCCTCCATGGCCCTCATTTTCTTTTTTTTTTCTTTCTCAATCAACTCTCTCAAAGATTCATCAATCCTCTCATGATCATGATCCAAAACCCGAGATAATTAGCAAGAAAACAAGGTAAAGAATCGAGTTAATCACGTTTCCATCTTCGTTTCTTGAGTTTGTTTGCAAGAAAATGAGGTTTCAAAGATGAAAACCGATTCTTGCATGATCAAGTGATGTATACGGGTTATACAAGGGATCTTGGTCCAAGAAATGAGTTAAACGAATCAAAAACGAATTTTTACGGTTAAATCTTTGTTTTTGGTATCATAACCGTAACCATGAAAGAAATGGCTTGATCGTGAGTGTAATTTGCTTGGTATTGTGGTATGTTGTTTGTAGGCTCTGTATTTCATGGTAGATAAGGCGGAAAGATGAGTTTGTAGCTTGTAGTGGCGGAAAACGAAAGGTATATTCGGTTATGTTCGGTTTTGGGAAATTTGGACAGATTGTTGATGCTTTAGAGTTAGGTCATGAAATTTTACAGAGGTGTTAAACACATGAAAAGATGAGTTCTGTGAATTTTTGGTAATTTTTGGACAAAGGATGAATATTTGGTGAATTTAATGCTCGGTTTTGGCCAAAAATGGTGAAAAATAGTTAAATATCATTAAAAATTCTGGAAAATTTCAGATAAGCTTTTCATATCATGTATAAGTCACACACAAAATTTGAGATCCGTTGGAGAAGTCTAAGTAGGCTTTTCAGTTAAACGAGTTTTAGGGTTTTCTAGCTCGGTTTTGGTGAAAATGGCATGAAAAATGAGTTTTTGGTTCTGTAAAAATTACTGGGAACTATGTGGATGGGAGGAGTCATCCCAGAAAAATTTGGGATTTTTCTAAGGTAGTTTGGTATTTTCGACATATTTGGTGTTTAAATGACGTTTAAAAATAAATAAATAAATGTTAAATATAAAAATTAATTCTGGAAATATTTTTATAAAATTCCTTACTGTCAAAAACTGATTTGTGCAAAATTTCAAGATCCGAGAGTAAACGGATAATTAATCGTGCTGATTATCAAACTCTTAAAGTTAAAACGCGTAAACCGGTGAAGTTCGCTTAAGCGAGCTGACTGGTGTATAAAAACCTTAAAAATGGACTATTTTCATATAATTGAGTTAAACAAGTAAAAATGAATCATCCGAAAATAAGTCGGATGATTTAGGTATTTTTAACCGATTTTAACGGTTTCCGGTACGCCAAAGACGGAAACGAGTCCCGCGGCCAATCGGGACGTCTAAACCGAGCTATAATTTCACATTTTAAATTAAATTATCAGACAACCACTATTTTCGGGTCGTGTGTGACCAAACTCATTTTTGAAACATAAAACGGATATTCGTGCTAGGCACGCAAAACGAGAAAACGACTAATAGAAATTGTGACCATGGAATTCTAAACGACATCACAATCTGAGTCCGGAGAAGTATTTCTGGGTTAACATTGCCCCCGGAACAGGTACAGTACTGGGTTAATAGTGTCCCCAGATGTACCGATTGATAAGGTTAAAGATTATATAAACAATAATTGTATAATAACGATCGTAGGGATCATATTACAGATTGGACGTGTTAATTGATAATGATTGTTGTTACCTGCTTGCATGTGCTAAGGTGAGTTTTCACGAGCCCCTTTTTACTGAAATGTTTTAAATATTTTCCCGGGGCGGAAAGCATGTTTCTATCAAAAGGTTTAAGTACATGCTGAACGCATGGAAATGAATGTATTTATATAATGTTTATTGTACGGGAATCATACGGTAATGTATTAAAATGGTAATTGTCTGAGTTGTTAATATTGAAAGGTCCCGCAACAGTGTTCTGGGTTAACAGTGTCCCCAGAGGTTATTGGAAGTGTTCTGAGTTAACAGTGTCCCCAGAGGTTATTGGAAGTGTTCTGGGTTAACAGTGTCCCCAGAGGTTAGTGGAAGTGTTCTGGGTTAACAGTGTCCCCAGAGGTTATTGGAAGTGTTCTGGGTCAACAATGTCCCCAGAGGTTATTAAATGTGTTTATGGGTTAACAGTGTCCCCAGATAATATTATATTATGATATGGATTTATCATGGTTTACAAAAATTGTGAAACTCACCAACTATTCGTAGTTGACCCGTTTTCTCACATTTTTTTCAGGTACAACTACGATAAAGTGATTGATTACGTGCTAAGTGCTTGATGTGTGTAAGGTTTGCGTGCTGAACGTTAGGATACATTATAACAGATAGAATTATGAACCGTAGTGTATGATGTGTGTATCACCTAGACGGTAATGAAAGATGAGATAATGTAATTTTGAAGTATATTAATGCATTCGGTTTTCTTTATAAACAATGTGGTTGATATCAGAGGTGTCTGTTGCATCCCGTTTACGTTTCCGCTGCGGTTACGGGGTGGTACAGAACTTGGTATCAGAGCCATTGGTTATAAAGAATTAGGATGTCTTTAAAAGATACCTAAAATATAACCAGTAGCTCAAGTGTTATAGGATCTGAATATTAACTAATAATTTATTGTGACGAGATCTGGATGAACTTGGATGGACAAGTGAGTTATTATGGTCCGGAACATAATAACAGACTTGTCTGCACGAGGGAATTCAGGGGAAGCCACTGGGTACATTAATAGGTAAAAATGGCAACATATGTGTAAAGTATATAATATTATTTATGCGTGCTAATGTGTATGTATATATATATGTACATTTCTTGTGGGTACATGTATTGAGAAATAGAACCCGGATAAGGAACCGGGGGATGAAATAATAAAAAGTACCGAGGATGCTGAAATTTCTTGAGCATCGGTTGATGATAAGACCGACTTATCGGGCCTTAGTTATGATAGTACCAAGTTAAATCTCCCGTTTGACATTAATCAGAAATATTGAGTAACCGTCACTCCCAACCAAAAAAATTAGTAAATCCCTTACCCTACCAACACCGGTACCGTATATCCTAACAACCCCCTATGTTCACCCGAACCGCCGACCATCACGCACGGACGGACCTATACCTGAACCCATTCTTATTCCATTATGATAAAAAAATAAATAAATAAATAAAAAATAAAATATATATATATATATATATATATATATATATATATATTAAATTTGATGATAAATGAGCAGATAAAAATAGTATATGGAAGTATATATATGTATTTCTCACTCTCAAACATATGAGACATACCACCTCCAGATCGAGAATTACCGAATTTAGCGAACCTAGAACGCCCGAGGACATTGACTGAGCAAGTGATAGAGTTTCACATAACAGTAATTGATAATATTTGAAGGCAACCCATGTTGCGCGATTACCTTGAACCTTGCAACTCCCTATGTTATCCTTACATCCGTCAGATGCCTATACTCATGTATACTCGAGTAGAATGATTACCCGTACACAAAGAGGTGTTGGAATCATTAAAGCATAGTTGGTTATTCGTTCGTAGGTGGTATACCGTGTATGCCGGATATACAAATAGACACGGATATTATAACTCCGTGGTACGTAATCGTTTGGTGCTCACGGTGAGCATGTATCGGTTATGCTGACATGCAGAAGGATATTGAAATCAAGCATATTAAACACTAAACTTTGATGAGAAAGATCTATATGTCAGTTGGTGACAAGGGTTATGAAACATATTCAAACATTAAAAAACGTCAGGTCAAGTCCATATGTTATTATATTTGTGGGACATATATACTAGATACTGGTATGTGTAATATGTATGATAATATTTGGTGGGTATGTGTACCTGCTGTTATGATTGAACTGGTAACAAGATATACGGTGAGATTAGTGTTGATTACTGCGTACGGGATGAGTACGGCAGAATGACATAAAGAGAGTAACTCCAATGACGGAGATTGATATGATTCAGTTGAATGCTCAAAGATAGCAGATGATGATACCGAATGTTGTATCACAGATCACTGCTAGTGTTGATGCAAATGTGATCGCGGGATTATAAATCGAGCAATCACATGAATATGAATATTTAAATTCTTAGTGGTATTACTAAGAGTGATAATGTCCCACCGAATACAATTATGACTACAAGTATTAGTTATAAACTAAACATGAATAGTAGTCGTAATGATTTAGATCCGGTATGAAGGATATGTTTGTTGATCGTGTTAAGGAAATTATTAATAGTTTACTGATGGTAAAGGGAGGAATAGATTTGCGAGTGGATAGAAAAGATCAAAATGGTCAAGGATTTTGGTAAGAGCCTCGAACATTGTGTAGTGACATATGCTACAGATATGTTAGTAGATTATGTTGTATCGTGACGGAACACGACGGTGCAAATTATAGTTAGAAAATTATTACTCTGATGTTACGGTCAGAATTTGAAATTCTTGTGCTAAGAGCACTTTTATTCGAGTAATTAAGTTCAGAGATTGGGAACTGAGCTATGGAAGATAGAAATGTTGTGTGCTGATCACTTAGAGCACGCTAATTGTTTGAAGGAATTGCCATGTTTGGTAACATGGTTAATTACTCCTGAAACTAAGCAAAGTGAGCGCTATATTGGGGACTAACTCCAGCGATAAGGAGTATAGTCAATCCTGCGAAATATACAACCTTTGGAAGGGTTGTGTCACAAGCCAGCATTGATGTATTTGACTCTATGGGAAGCGGACTGGAAGGACGTTGGGTGAGACGTCGAGTGTTAAAGAAGAGAAGTGATAAAGGCATGGTGCAAGATAGACTTTGAATAAGTAGGAAGAAGAATGTCGAGTAATAGTAGACCACAGGTGTGGTAAAGATGGACGTAATGCCCCAATTGTAGAACCAATTGAAGCCGTGTGAACCGGCAACCCCAACCCATTCATGTACAACCACTCCGAAACCAACAACTTCAATAACAATCCATTCAAAGAGACTAAATTATGCCAAACAGTTGTACTTGCTATGAATGTGGCAGTACAGAACGTTTCAAGAGAAATTGCCCAAAGTTGAACCAAGGTGTCATTGGAAGACGAACCTCAGGACAAGCATCAACCTTTGATCAAGCAAGGAACCGTGCTTTTGTGAGTAATTCAAATAAAGCACGTCATGGTCCAAAAGGGGTATTAAGTACGTTGTATTTTAAATCAATTGGCTTTAGTGATACTTTTACGGTCGTCGATAGAAGTTAGTTCCTGCTAACCTCCTACCCTTTGGAAAGATACCGATTAGTGAAACTATAGAACCCTATATTGTAGATTTGCTAACGGCAAATCCCTAAGGGTTAACTAAATGGTTCGGAATTGTCCTATTATCCTGAACGATTAACCTTTCTTTATTGACCTACGACCCGTAAAGTTAAGAAGTTGTGACGTGATAGTTAACATGGATTGGCTAACTCAACATGAAGCTGAAATCAAATATGAAAAGAAGATGATTAGAAGGAGAAACACATATATATAGAAATATATATGTGTTGGGTACAGAGAAATATATAACATACAGAGAAAAGTGTACGGTATTATGTTACCACTCTAATCTCACCTTGAGGTGTTATAATATTTACGACAAGAAGACGTGGTATACTTAACAAACGCGATTGCCAAAGTATTTAAAAGAAAACATATAGAAGATATCCCGATGGTACGCGAATTCCACAAGTTTTCCCAGAAAAACTTCCTGGATTACCGCCAAACCGACAGGTCAAATGCAGAATCGATTTAATGGCTCAAGCTGGTCCTGTTGCTAAAGCACCCTACCGACTTACACTGTCCGAGATGCAAGAATTATCCAAGCAGTTACAAGAATTGTTGGGTAAAGGATTCATACGACCTAGTTAGTCACCATGGGGTGTACCAGTGTTATTTGGGAAATGAAGGAAGGAAGTGTTAGGATATGTATTGATTAGGGAGAACTGAATAAAGTTACGATCAAGAATAGGTATTCACTTCTTCGAAGTAAATGATCTGTCTAACCAACTGCAAGGGGCGATTTATTTTTAGAAAATTGGTCTTAGATATAGTTATCGCCAAATGAAAAATCCGAGAGGAGGACGTTGCAACAATAGTGTTTCGGACTCGCTACGACCATTATGAATTCTTAGTTATGCCTTTCGGGCTAACAAATGCGCCGGCAGCATTCATGGAACTCATGAACCGAGTCGGTAAACTTTATTTTGACAAACTTGTCATAACATTCATTGATGATATTTTGATATATTCGCAACGTAAAAAGGAGCACGAACGACGGTTAAGGAAAATTGTGGAAGGGTTAAAGCAAGAGGAGTTGTACGCGAAGTTTTCGAAATGTGATTTTGAATAAAGAAGGCATAATCCCTTGGTCATGTTGTAGAACAACAAGGATTTCACATAGATCCAAATAAGATAGAAACCATTAAAATTGTGCCAAGCGCCGATTTTAAGTCTCCCCGACGGAGACGATGGTTTTGTCGCGTATTGTGACGCATCGCATAGAGGGTTAGGATGCGTGTTAATGCTGAATAATAACGTTATAGACTATGCTTCCCGACAGTTAAAAATACACAAGAAAAATTACACTACTCATGACTTAGAACTGGGAGCAGTTATCTTCGCACTTGAGATCTGGAGACATTACCTCTACTGTACGAAGTGCACCATCTTCACCGATCATGTAAGTTTGCAGCACATATTTGATCAGAAGGAATTGAATATGAGGCAACGAAGATGGGTCGAGTTGTTAAGCGATTATGACTGTGACATCCGTTATCACCCTGGCAAGGCTAACGTCGTAGCCGATGCCTTGAGTAAGAAAGATCGGGTTAAGCCATTGCGAGTGCAAGTGCTGGGGATGATAGTCCAGTCGAACCTTCGAACCTGATTCGAGTCGCTCAACGTGAGGCGTTGAAAGAGGAACAATTGGAAAAGAAGGAACCTTACGGCAATGAGGAGAATTTCGAACAGCGCGTGGACCTAAATTCTCTACTTCAAAAATCGGGTTTGGATCCCGACCCTCCATGACCTTCGTGAATTAATCATTGACGAAGTGCATAGATCGAAATAATCCATACATCCGGATCGGATTTGACTATTGATGATACGGATATCTGAAAGGATTTTTATTAATGGCCGAGTTTGGAGAAAGATATGGTTACGTGTGTTGGTGAATATTGAGTTATGCCAGAGATAAGGCTGCACACCGAAAACCCTAGGGAACGCCACGACGACAGAAAATTCGCCAATGATAGTGGGAATATATTACAATGAATTCTTGCCCAAATTCCTGATGGTGAAATGGTATCTCGTCATGGAGTACCATTTTCAATGATCTCAGATCAAAATAGTCATCCTACTTCCATTATTGGAAGGCGGGGAAGGAAGCATCGAGAGCTTGAAGCTTTCTATGGGTGAAGTAATTATCACCAATTTGTAAATTGAAAATGGGCGTCAATCAAGCCATAAGATTTGAATTGATTCGAGAAACAACCAATCGGATTTATAATATTTAAGATGAGTTGAAAGCATCGCGAGATTGGCAAAGGATTTATGCCAACATTCATAGGAAACCATTGTCATTGGAAAAAGGTGACAAGGCATTTTTAAAGGCATCACCTTAGAAAGGTGATATGAGGTTTGCCAAAACCGAAAATAGCTCCTTAATATATTGGGCCTCATGAGATTATCTCCATGATTGGTCACTTAGTTTATTGATTAAAGTATTCCAGGGGCTAAGTACTAAACATGATATTTTGCCATGTATACGGATTGAAAAGTGCCTAAGCGATGAGGCAACGAAAGTACTAGTAATAGAGGTACTCATAGAAGACATGTTTGATATCATAACTAATTCCGTAGAGATAGTAGACGGGAAAACTAAACAGTTTGGACATACCAAGCGTTGTTAATTAAGATTAAGTGAAAATTCACAGCGAGGACCAGATTATACTTGGTAACGAGAGGGTGAATTCTGAAGGAAAAACCCCCCACCTTTCTCTCGAAAGGAGATAGTGGGCGTGTAAAATTTCGAGGACGAAATTTCTTAACGGGGGGAGAATTTAACGATTCCGACGAAACCAGGTATACCCTAACCGGTAGACGTTAGTTATGTCATATGTAATGTCGGGTACAAGAGTTACCATGGTAATTATACGAGAATACATGGTTCATTGTATTGATTGTACGTGAATATATAATTCACCGTATTGAATATGCGATCAAACGATCGATAGTTATTGAAACCCGAATGAATTGAGGGTTCAATTATAGACGAGATATATGATATTTAGTGATGTTACGAAGTATTAAAGCTTCGGGATAAATGGATTAAAGCACAGAAAAAAGATTTCGATTTAATAGTACGTCGGTACGTTAAACGAAACCTTTAATACCAAACCGAGCAAGAGACGATCGATCAAGCCAAAAAAGATGCGTAATAACTAATAATATGACGTTTTAAGTTAATAAATGTCAAGGATTAAGTTTTTAAATCGGTTTTATATAAATTTCAATTTTTAGACCAAAAACGACCGTTTTAGCCACGTTTTAAGCCGAATTAAACATTTAACCGAGAAACGAACTGAACCAGATTATCCAAAACATTATCCAGATTTCGGAAATCCAAGTTTGTGGCCAAGAATGAACTTGTGGGTCCCACCCCACCCCATTAACATTTCCGATCGGCCTCCATGGCCCTCATTTTCTTTTTTTTTTTCTTTTTTCAATCAACTCTCTCAAAGATTCATCAATCCTCTCAAGATCATGATCCAAAACCCGAGATAATTAGCAAGAAAACAAGGTAAAGAATCGAGTTAATCACGTTTCCATCTTCGTTTCTTGAGTTTGTTTGCAAGAAAATGAGGTTTCAAAGATGAAAACCGATTCTTGCATGATCAAGTGATATATACGGGTTATACAAGGGATCTTGGTCCAAGAAATGAGTTAAACGAATCAAAAACGAATTTTTTACGGTTAAATCTTTGTTTTTAGTATCATAACCGTAACCATAAAAGAAATGGCTTGATCGTGAGTGTAACTTGCTTGGTATTGTGGTATGTTGTTTGTAGGCTCTGTATTTCGTGGTAGATAAGGCGGAAAGATGAGTTTGTAGCTTGTAGTGGCGGAAAACGAAAGGTATATTCGGTTATGTTCGGTTTTGGGAAATTTGGACAGATTGTTGATGCTTTAGAGTTAGGTCATGAAATTTTACAGAGGTGTTAAACACATGAAAAGATGAGTTCTGTGAAATTTTGGTAATTTTTGGATAAAGGATGAATATTTGGTGAATTTAATGCTCGGTTTTGGCCAAAAATGGTGAAAAATAGTTAAATATCATGAAAAATTCTGGAAAATTTCAGATAAGCTTTTCATATCATGTATAAGTCACACACAAAATTTGATGTCCGTTGGAGAAGTCTAAGTAAGCTTTTCGGTTAAACGAGTTTTAGGGTTTTCTAGCTCGGTTTTGGTGAAAATGGCATGAAAAATGAGTTTTTCGTTCTGTAAAAATTAATGGGAACTATGTGGATGGCAGGAGTCATTCCAGAAAAATTTGGGATTTTTCTAAGGTCGTTTGGTATTTTCGACATATTTGGTGTTTAAATGACGTTTAAAAATAGATAAATAAATGTTAAATATAAAAATTAATTCTGGAAATATTTTTATAAAATTCCTTACTGTCAAAAACTGATTTGTACAAAATTTCAAGATCCGAGAGTAAACGGATAATTAATCGTGCTGATTATCAAACTCTTAAAGTTAAAACGCGTAAACCGGTGAAGTTCGCTTAAGCGAGCTGACTGGTGTATAAAAACCTTAAAAATGGACTATTTTCATATAATTGAGTTAAACAAGTAAAAATGAATCATCCGAAAATAAGTCGGATGATTTAGGTATTTTTAACCGATTTTAACGGTTTCCGGTACGCCAAAGACGGAAACGAGTCCCGCGGCCAATCGGGACGTCTAAACCGAGCTATAATTTCACATTTTAAATTAAATTATCAGACAACCACTATTTTCGGGTCGTGTGTGACCAAACTCATTTTTGAAACATAAAACGGATATTCGTGCTAGGCACGCAAAACGAGAAAACGACTAATAGAAATTGTGACCATGGAACTCTAAACGACATCACAATCTGAGTCCGGAGAAGTATTTTTGGGTTAACATTGCCCCCGTAACAGGTACAGTACTGGGTTAACAGTGTCCCCAGATGTACTGATTGATAAGGTTAAAGATTATATAAACAATAATTGTATAATAATGATCGTAGGGATCATATTACAGATTGGACGTGTTAATTGATAATGATTGTTGTTACCTGCTTGCATGTGCTAAGGTGAGTTTTCACGAGCCCCTTTTTAATGAAATGTTTTAAATATTTTCCCGGGGCGGAAAGCATGTTTCTATCAAAAGGTTTAAGTACATGCTGAACGCATGGAAATGAATGTATTTATATAATGTTTATTGTACGGGAATCGTACGGTAATGTATTAAAATGGTAATTGTCTGAGTTGTTAATATTGAAAGGTCCCGCAACCGTGTTCTGGGTTAACAGTGTCCCAAGAGGTTATTGGAAGTGTTCTGGGTTAACAGTGTCCCCAGAGGTTATTGGAAATGTTCTGGGTTAACAGTGTCCCCAGAGGTTAGTGGAAGTGTTCTGGGTTAACAGTGTCCCCAGAGGTTATTGGAAGTGTTCTGGGTCAACAATGTCCCCAGAGGTTATTAAATGTGTTTATGGGTTAACAGTGTCCCCAGATAATATTATATTATTCATATGGATTTATCATGGTTTACTAAAATTGTGAAACTCACCAACTATTCGTAGTTGACCCGTTTTCTCACATGCTTTTCAGGTACAACTAAGATAAAGTGATTGATTACGTGCTAAGTTTTTGATGTGTGTAAGGTTTGCGTGCTGGACGTTAGGATACATTATAACAAATAGAATTATGAACCGTAGTGTATGATGTGTGTATCACCTAGACGGTAATGAAAGATGAGATAATGTAATTTTGAAGTATATTAATGCATTCGGTTTTCTTTATAAACAATGTGGTTGATATCAGAGGTGTCTGTTGCATACCGTTTACGTTTTCGCTGCGGTTACGGGGTGTTACAGTTATAATCAAACCATAAGTAAAGTTTTCAAAACGAAAACATTTAAGTGTAAATAAGTGCGGAAGCGTAAAACCATAAACCAAGTGTTGCGTCACGCAGGAAGACTTAAAACCCAATTAATAACAGTTTAAAAACAAGTTTGCATAAACAATAGCGTTCAAAGTAATGCATGATCCTAACTGAGAATAACATACTAAAAGTGTCAACACGGGGTTGGTGAGTTCACAAGTTTATATAAAATAAAGCGTTTGCGTTTGCATTTTGCGTTTTGCGTTTTGCGTTTTGCATTACCAGATAATGTTAAATCAATTATATATCTATAGGTAGCTAGCCTATAAAGCAAGTATTACTAAGTGTTCGACACCGAAGCTGACTGTTTATCATTTTCCTTGCCACCAGGTCGATCCCAACCATGGTAATGTGTTAGCCAAGATTACACCCACTCGACCTCCAGTCGAGTTTAGCGTTGGGTGGGGTTTGTCAAACCCAGTAGTACTACTCAACAGTGACTCGCTATTATCCAATACTAAACGGTTCGATGTGTATGAAGGACTTTTGTTGTTTCGTTTGCCACTTAGCCTTTACAAGTGATATATAACTAAATAACAAAATCTAGTGATGCGCGTCACAGAAAATCCTCCCAAGTGATGAGCGTCACAGAAAATCCTGTTTGCAAAGAATTAAAAGGGGAACGTGAAACTCACTGTTTGCGAAGAATTCCAAAAACAAGTCACCCAAGTGATGCGCGTCACAGAAAATCCTCCCTAGCGTTCTAAAACAACAATGAGATTTTCTAAGTGTTGGAACTATTATCGAGTCTCTAGACTCGGCACATAATACCTATGCACAAGATACGTTTCGTGTTTCGTTTGTGAATTGTGTGTGACTCAACAAACACATTTGTGATACGTTACATGTGTGAACAACTATTTACGTGTCAAGTATTAATAGTGTACATTACTAGCAATTATTCCCCACAAGGGCAATTTGGTCAAAACATAACAATTATCTAGCAACAAGCACGTTTCATGTATTTTCATATAGTTCAGCAGCTAGTTTTATCACGACAGAATTCTACTTGAGAGATTACTCTATTCAACAGATCATAGCATATCAATTAATTCATCAAAAATTGTCACAAAAGCATACATCAGTTAGGTTTCCAGAACTATTTTTATTGTATTTTTATTCCACATGGTTACTCACAAAGATCAAAACATTACAGCAAACTCACAACAGTCAAAATAATGCGCAACAGAATGTTATTTGTTAATCCCGTTAAATGAAAAATACAATTAATGCAAGACCAATTGGGTTAGGTTCTTAACTCAAGTTTTTAACTTCCAGATGTGGAACCAACTCATTTAGTCTTGTAGTTTATAAGATATGATAATTACAAAACAACCTAACAGCAGGTCTCACAATTCAGATTTGCACCTCAGTTTTGTAAAATAATAAAAGTTAACTTTTACTTGTCCAAAAATTATAAAATTGGACTTTATAGAAACTAGACTCAACATAGTACCCTGTAGTGTTAACAACCTCGACCAATTTCCACATTAACATTTAGTTACAGTTGTCTAAACATAACTTACAATCTGTCCAGTACCAGTTTTGACCTTTAATCACATTTAAAACGTTTGAGCAACCAAAACACCACCAAATCAAGCGTGGTTGGGTTTTCTGGAAACTAGACTCGGAGTAATACCTTTTAGACTCATAAATAGCTCAGTTTGGTTTTATATTTAACAAGTTACATGTCGTTCAAGTTTAACTATCTCTGCTGTCAAAACTCAGCAAGCACACACAATCGTCTAACATGCATCCTAAGCATACGACATATCTCCAAACATGAAATAAACATAATTATCCCTAGAAATCAGTAGTAACTCTCTAGGGTTTACAAACAATCAATGATTTAACAACCTTTCACCGTTCAAAATCACATATGATCATCTAAATCAATAACCAAAGCATAATTAATCATCAAGCATAAAATCAAACCCTAGTTCATCTTACTCATCAATTTCGTGACTTAGGGTTTTGGATTAACCCATTCAAAATCAAAATTAACCGTATAGAATGCATAGAATAGTTGTTTATACCTTCCTAGCACCTTAATTCTTCAACAAACTTGAAAAATCCTTGTGTGTATGTGTGTGTATGTTGACGGAAGCAAAGGGAGCAAGGGGAGGGGGGGCCGATCGGTTGTGGGGAGGGAGAGGGAGAGTTAGGGTTTTTAATATTATTAATAATAATATGTTACACTAAGGCCCCTCAACTTCTAATTGTTACTTTTCTAGCTTAAAGTAACTTGTTTGCATCTTGAGTTAGTGTTCTATATAATATTATCAAATAGCACATAAACCTAATACATAATTATCAAATAATTATTGTTTGGATGTTTTTCGTTTATTCACCAATGGTTTGCGTTAACTCGTTTGCGTTTCGGTGCAATCCCGAAAGACTACATATCTAGTGATTGTCAAGCGTCATTTAAAACCCTAGTTTAAATGTAATGAGATGTGCGTTATAGATCAAGTGATCTTAAGTTTGAATTGACAGAGTTTGAATTAACGGAGTTAACATGAAATTGACGAGTGTCACAACACAACAAGTTTTTGGCGCCCTCGCCGGGGACACAGTTTGAGGCGTATTGAGAACGACTCGAGTTAGGGACTTGCCTATTGAATTTCGTATTTTTATTTAGATTAGATTAGTCATTTCAATTACTTTAGTTTATTTTAGTTTAGTTTAGTTTAAGTTTAGTTTTATTTTTAATATTATTGTTATTCTTAACTATTTTATCTATTTTTATCTGGTGCCCATGATCCGTTTCTTTTGAGTGTTCTTTACAGGAAAAATGTTCAGATTACAAGTTGAAGAACCATGATGCAAATTTTGTGGCGGAAATCACTGGGTGCATGATGCTTATGAGAGGAGAAATATAGAAGTTAAGGCACAGAAAGCTCCATGGGAATCACTTTTAGCAAAGCCTCCTCCATACCGATTTGCATATGATAAAATGGGGAAATTCTTAGGGTATATAGATTTGCCAGGGAATATATTAGAGCCCACCCCTGAATTGGAGGCAATAGTGGATGATGTATTGTTTGCTATTAGAAATGATTTGGAATATATTCCACCTTTGAATCCACCTTTGTTTGAAACCATGAGTGAGATTGAAGATATCGGAATGGAGGAGCAGAGAGTAGAGGAGTATGTTCCCTCTTGGGAGGAAGAATTTAAGGATGAGTTTGGTGATGAGTTGATTGACTTTGCCATTACGGATGAAGGCGAGTTTGACCCACTTTGTGATCTAAAGCTGCTTGAAGATTTAATATATAATGAGCCAATTGTGGGGATCGAGAAGGAGCTTTATAAGGAGAGCCATGTGGTAGTTAGTGATTTGGTCCTTCCGACACTTCACCTCGATTGCGAAAAACCAAAATACGAACCATACTCAATCTCCATTCGGGACGTGTTAAGGTTTAAAAATTTTGCTAAAAGAATTAGAAGTGTGATGAAGAGATTGACTTCCCCGTTTCACTTCATTGAACCATTTTTTAGGGAATTCAAGAGTTGGTGGGCCGAGGTTAATTCATATGGTCGGGCCCATGAGAGTTTTTCAATTGGTTTCTTCCCGACCAATTGTAAAAGGAGAGTGTTGAGGAGCATCGATGGGAAGAGGATAAAGGAGAAGCCTCCTGATTGAGGTTTCTGAAGCGAGTCCGGCTGAAGACTATTAAATAAACTTACCGCTTCCCGGGAGACAACCCGGTAATATCTTTCCTTATTATTTTATTTTCATTTTTATTTTTATTTACGACTTTTGCCGGGTGTTTCTTCTCTTACTTGCAGGTTATTCCTTGGTTGGTTGATGACGGTTGTTGAGCTGGAGTTCTAAACAAGTGAAGGGATGAAATTTGCTTAAGGATTGATGCTTTCGTTCGTTAGTGATAGCTTGATAGAGAGCACTGGAGTTTTAAGCTTGCGTTCGAATAGGAGAGCGAGGAACATGATTCACCACACACTTGCATGATCACATATACCAAGGGAGTCTGTTCCAATTTATTTTTCTTTATGTTTAATTTTGTCTTTTCCTTGTCTCACATTGAGGACAATGTGAAATTTAAGTGTGGGGATGGGGAACTGACGTTTTCATTTTCAAGAAAAATAAAAGAATATTGAAAATTTTGGGAGTTAATATTTAAAAAAAAAGTAAAAAATTTAAAGAAAAATGTCCTTCGAAAATTGTTTTCTTCTACATTAAGCAGGAAATGATATTATTATCATTGTGTTAACAAGCACTCAGAACTTTTGAAATACATAATAATAATAATAATAATAATAATAATAATAATAATAATAATAATAATAATAATAATAATAATAAAAGAAGAGATGGTTTGCATATATGATTTGGGATGTGTCGGTAGGCCCAACTAGCCTTGATAGTCCTCTTTGGCAGTTTATATATATATATAATAATTTGAAAAATAGTGAAACAGAATTTCGATGCTTAGGGAGGATTACCATAATCTGAAAACTTTGAGATGGTTATACTTAGATGCACTCAAACCAACACACACCACATGTGCATCTTTTTACGAGCTTAGATTTAGTTATATATTTTAGGGTGATATGAAAGATTGAAAAAAAAAGATAAGAAAAAAAAAAGTATGTTATGAAAGTTATGTGTATAATCAAAAGTTGTTCAAGAAAAGCAAATGCTTGTGAAGAAAGTTATGTATTGTAAAATGCCAAAGAAGCATTCTTTAAAGTTAGTTAAAGAGGCCAAAGATGCACATACTAGACGGGACTTAGAGTTTACGGGTTGCTAAGAGGATAGTGACTCTGAGGTTATCGCTATTGGGGCTCGAAGGTTCTTAGTCAATAAATATCAAATTAGGGACTTATAGGACAAAGTCCAATAATATTAGGAATACCTCGTACGACCTTCACATGACCATTCATCCATCAAATTTCACCGAGTGAATCTACTTAATACCATCAACGAGTCATTGACTTAAGGTGACTTGTCGAACCAGTTTGCTTCGACTCTAGTCTTCTAACTCTCTTTGTCAGAGATGGGGTAGGTGTAGCCTTGATTTTTAGACTTTAAACATTTAATGCAAAAGGGGTGCTTGATTGGCTGGTAGCTGGGTTTAAGTGGACAACAATATCGGCAATCGCGGTCAATATTTCAAGTTGTTTCTTGTGCTTTGATAATGATTAATAATCTGATAGTTTGTTGTTTTTCACTTAGTTATGATCTTGTGTAGATTTCTTTTTCAGAGACGAAAAAGTCTAAAGTGTGGGGATGTTTGATGTATTGTAAAACACACTTACTTTCCGTATCGTTTTATGATATTTTATGTGCTTAATAGTATAATAAATATGTGTTATGGCTTGCCTTTGCATGATCTTACAAAGTTTGAATGTTAATTGTAGGTTATGAGTTTTGTTGGAGAAAAGAGTAAAGTTTGAAGACTCTAGGTCCTTATTTGATCAAGTTTAAAGATTACAACTGAAGGACGACCCAAAGCCACAAGATCCAAGCCTTTCAAGTATTATTATTATTATTATTATTATATAATATATGAAAAAAACACACAAGCACCTTGGCTGCTGAATCTTGAGCCGATCGGAAAAGAAGAAAAAAATTGAGATTGTTGTTTGTTTGGTCAAAGGTTGTTGGCTAGCAATAAACACCATTGTTGGTGTTAAGGAGACAAAGAATTATTTTGGTTTTGGGTGGCTGGGATTTTATCCCACGAGAGCAGCTACAAAAAGAGCAAATCATCAAAGTAAATTACATTCTAACAACTCTACAAACCTGTCGATCGTAACTGCCCAGCCAAGAAAAGAAGGAAAAAAGTTTTGTGCAAGGGTTGTGGTGACTAGGATAGGAAGGAGATCGTTAAGGACAACTTGGTACAGTAGCTCGGCGTATTTTTCATCAATAAACTCAGCCGTAATATTAAGTATTACTCTCATAAACTTTGTGTTTTGGATCACGATACAAAATAGTTGATTTGATCTTTTACTTTGAATTGTTTTGCAAGTAACTTGAAGATTGACTTGTACTTGATTGATTTTACTTATGTTTATGTTGAGTTATATAATGTTTACTTTGATATATTGCTGTTGTCCAAAATTAATATGTAGCTAAACTTGTTCGTTACACCTAGGTTAGATGATTAGGTTTAAGTGAGTAATATGATTTGTTGATCATCATGGCTTGAATTTTTAAAGAAAAGTTTGGTTTAATATTGAATTAGGTTGTGCTTAGTCGCTGTGAATTTGTTAGTTACACTCATATACCTCTTGCTTTCATTAATTGAATAAGTTTTGATTGATTGTTGCTTGCTAGAACTCTTTACTTGGTGTTTAGGGTTTGTTTGCGGGGTGATCAACCGTAGGGTTTAAGTGAGTGTATCAATTTGATATAATCAGCGGGTGAACATCTTCTTAGAGACCGAGAGGTGATAGGAAATAAGGTCGTCTCATAGCTTTTACTTGTTAGGATTAGGATCGCGTGAGACCGGGTTCGGTTCTTGTCGGGTTTGGGTTTGTGAGCGATTAGTGATCTAGTTTAAGTTAAACTAAATTTTTCCTCTATCCTTGGTTGCGTAGTATTTGTCTCCATTAGGGTAGTGTGTCGGTGAGACCGAGAGGAGAGTCGGCATTAGAACACTTTAACAACTCGTTTCCCGGTTTGCTCTTAAAATCAATTAAGTGTAAGTTAGAGTTTGTTAGTTAGACCGAGAGGTGATCTAGCTTTCTTGAGTGAACCTTAGTTGTTTCATCCTTAGATACCGGTGTCATGATATTCTTCAATCCCTTATCTTATTATACCTTAAATATGATTCTTACCTAGGTAGACGTTTTCTCCGATTGCATTTAAGCTTCCAAGTTTCATTAAGTTTAGTTAAGTCTAGTTAATTTAGTTTAAGTAAGTAAGGTTAAGTAGTTAATTATATTAAAAATCATTTAAATATTTCCCGTTTCTTTAGGAGTCTTGTTTAATAAATTTAAAGATTAGTTGTGAGAGCATCATTATACACACATCAATAGTTAATAACTCATTGTTTTTAATAATTGCGAGGATCTGTTTTCAAACGGGAAATATAAATGAATACAATTATTATACCGGATTTTGATGAATGTCACACTCATGATCTTTCTTGGTTCGTGAAGAGATATGTATGAATACCATCACAAATTTAACAAGGTAGGATTTGCATACCCTATTCATGCGATTGAGGAAAATTGTTGCGCATATTCCAGTCCGATTGGTATGACTTAGCAACTCGTAATGGCCCTATCGCATTTAGAAAATGTCTTTGGATATTCTTCTTTTGTTGAGGATATCCAGTTGTTAGGTCGATCTTCGAGTAGGAATTATGTCATTGTAAATAATAAAAAATGATAATCAGTTCTCGGTAATGGGTACCGATTTTTATGCTTAGTTTAATTAGTGCTTGAAGTTGATTAAACAGTTTCTGCTCTTTCGACAATGTTAATATTTACGAAGATCGAGCTATCGTTATAGAATTATGTACAAGATTAAGTCTAACCTCGATCTATCTTGACAGGGTTTAACCAGGCAATTTGTAAGAGAAAACTTCCAGATAATCTTGAATCATAGGAATATCTCAAGGCGAAGCGTATCCTTATTGTAACAGCCAACATGTCGTCGTAACTAACTCCAATTCGTTATCACACTAATCACCATGGGTTGAGAGAGTTTCACCATTTGAGATTAGTAAACGTATTAGCTTGTCCAAACCTATGATTTCAGGATGATTTTTTATATAAATAATACACACCTATAGCTATTTCAAAACTACCTAATATATGTGGAATGGATCACTGCAGAAATTATGGTTTTCTAACATGAGGTTACAGTCACGGATGACTATACCATTTTCTATATCCTAAAGAAATTTTATTGAATACCGTTTCTTATCTAATATACTGATTTTCATCCAGCAGATGACTCTAATTTCTTGGAGACGAAACTTAAATCGGCTCGAGTATCGAAAACCAGGTAAGCGTAATGGTCATTTCATTTATTAGAAACATACTAGTGACCATCGAGGAATGATCTACTTTTGTTGCCAGGGTTCTTGAGTTATGGTAATCTTTCTTGAAATGCCCTTCCACACCACATTCAAAATAACCGTTCTTCTTTTAATTAGCTGGATCTGTTAACCTTTTATCGATGTTTTGGACTAGGTTTCCAACTCGGTTACACCTGGTACACCTCTTGCATGCATCAGGGTGGTTCCCCCGCAACTGTTGCATCGAGGCATCTGATCAGGGTTTATATTGGTTTCTTTCGAATTAGTGGTGAATATATGACATTAACCATGGTTCTTCTTTTTCTTAAACTGCCCTCCATATTTACCAACCCATTGTCTCTTATAATCCCGAACCATTTGATCAGTATCAACGGTGTTTCTTCTCTAACTTTACTTCAACAAGTTTCATTCCAACAACTTCTCTAACCAATAAACCCTCAAAAACCGCATCATCAGTGAGAAATTTTACCAAATATCTAGCAAACTCGATTGTGGTCGGGTTTGAAGAAGTGACCATCCCTCAGATTTCAGGTGCTAAACCCCATATATATCTCTAAGTTCGGACATAATATGGGGTGACTAAGTGTGGTACTAATTTTGCTAGGGCGTTAAATTGAGACGTATAAGTACCGATGTCAGCACCTTCCATCGCTAAATTTCGGAAATCATATTCCATTTTCTGGAGTTCATTCCTAGGACAGTACAACTTTAATAGTAGGTCCTTCAACTGATTCCAAAATAAACCACAAGCCTCTTATTCTCCCATGTTTTGAATTATTGAATTCCACCATTCTAAGGCTTCATCCTTGAACGAACATACTCTGTACTTTACCCTTTCTACCGGTGTACAGTTACTAATCTTCATCACCACCTTCATCTTCTCGATCCATCAAACAACTTCCAGAGGACCTTCGGTTCCCGAAAAAGGTCTAGGATTGCATCCCTGAAATTCTTTGTATGAACATCCAAGCATTTGATTATCTGAGGAGTTACTCGTATCATTTCTAATGCTAGTACCGTTACCGATCCCATGACCGTGGTTAGTACTTCGATCAATGTTGTGTTGTGCCAGAGCAGTGTTAAAATGCTATGAGATCAGCTGGGCTAACTGTTCCTACGAGTTCGGTAATTCTGATCCTCGGTCGTGCCTCTTCATGAAAGGCATTTTGTTTTTCTTTATAATATGGATAACTAAAAAAGACAATAACCATTATTAGTTATTAAATGCATGTGAATAATTGTAGGAAATACTAACATTCGCACAATAATCAACAGATCAACCAAAAGATCTTCATGATGTTTTAAATTGGAAAGTTATATTTCTTATTTAGAAGTTAATTAAATAACTATTGTAAGTGGTGTGAGTACACATCACCATCAATCACAAGTTCTTAAATTTCGTGACTAGAATATCTAAGGTATACGATGTCTATCTAGAATATAAGGAGAGAATTAATGGAAGTCTAAGTTTCCATAAATGGGTCTAACAGTTGGGCTAAAACATGAGCAAAATCTATAGCGGAGTTTAGAAATCTTGGGAATTTGGAGAGGTAGAGTCACATCGATATCCTCTGTACATTTATTACTTAACAACAATAATTTGGAATGTATTTTGCGTAGGAAGATGACTGGCGGCCTAAGGCTAGTGGATAAGTAAATTGTGGGAGCCTGTGTACGATTACAGGCATAACAAAAGTCAGTGGGGGCGGTTCTCCGTTTATTGTTAATGATAGGAATCTTGTTAATATTATGGGAATCAGGTGTTGATGACAATCATAATTCATACTAACTAATCGCGATAAAATAAAATATATAGCATGTAAAGTTTATCAACTAAATTTCGCATAAATCATAAAAAATTTTAATGCAAATATTCCTTGAATTTTCCGAATAACTTTTGTTTTATTTATACCTTATGTCGTGAAGTGCGAAACATGTTTATTTTGAATACTCGGGTTATAGTCCAGAAATTTTCAAAATTTGTAGTTGTGATGCCCCGAGCCTGGTGCCCTACATTGAGTGTTGGATTTACTAATAAACACAATTCTAAATATCATAGTGAATTAAAACTTTTCTCAGAATAATAAAACGTCATTCTAAAAGTTCATCATAGGATCGTAAGATAAGACGTGTAAGAACTTTCATGAAGATATTTAATCTTTAATGTAACGAGCGGAATTCTTTACAAGATGAAAAACTTAAAATATCTCTTTAACTCTTTTCGTATTCATCATAGCAGTGATAGTACAATAGGATATGGCAATTACAAAATAGGTACAATTTGGACTAGAAGGACAAAAATGAACGTATAAACTAATCCAACTATTTATAGACATGAAAACACAACATATACGGCGTATATGTCTTATTCGGCTTTTATCTACATATACCCCGTATAAGTGTATATCCACTGTACATGGACTTATACGTTCTATACATAAAAACATATTTCAATCTAAATCACTAGCTATCCAGACCTATACACAAGACCTAAGTGATAGACATTTTATGCAATAACAAATCCCCCCTTTGGATATTGCTTGGTCTTGTTGTCTAAGCTGGAGAAATTCATGCTCCAACAGATTCCTCCTTGGATATTGCTTAGACTAGGTTCTCAAATTTCATTCATCAAGATATAAGACCCATGAACATCATGCTTTCCGATCATCAAGAAATGATTTGACACTTTAGACTTTTAATTCGCCTAAAAATTAGGTCTTTATCTTTCATGAACTCCCAATAATATGTCACGGGTATCTTCATTCCATTCTCCACCCGTATATCATCCAACACAAATCCTGATTTTTCCATAAATGATTCATCAGTGTACAGGTACCCACAACGTATATGCAACATTTACACTTATTTTCATATGTCAACATCTAAGCTCGTATACGACGTATATCTTACACGCCCATTTAAGAATGTACGAACCAAAATAACAAATACGACATGCACATTCTTATTCGTTGATAAATAATGTAAAAGTTTGATGGAGGGTGTTATCCAGCATATATGTTATACACCAGCAGTAGCTCCGTAGATGTCCACTAGCACTGTGGCGTATATGTTTTACGTTGAAGCTTGTAGCGTATAACCCAATCACAAGTACACCAAATATCTTATATGGACGGATAGGTTGTTGAGTCAAGATTTGACCTAAGGGGGAGATTATTAAGTCAAAGATTTGACCTAAGAGAGCTATATGGAAGATTGGAATCTTCTCAACCTCCTCAGAATTCTCTAAGTATGGATCCGGGCACACCTTAGACTTTCGAGCAAGGTTCTACCTAGCCGGGCATGATATTTTGTCTATCGGGCAAGGTTATCTTCTAGAATTCTTCTTTAGTGGATATCCGGGCAGGATTTGCAAATTAGTGTATTACCGGATAAGGTTCACTAGTTTATGCAAATTCAGGCAAGGATCACTTTATCAAGCAAGTCTTTTCTTCATAGTCAAGTATAGTTTACTCCCGAGTAAGCTTTTGGCTAACCAAGCTCATGAAGCCAAGTGATTGGAAGACCGGGCAAGGTATTCTTTAACAATACATTGGTTCAAGTAGGCTGGATGAATAATGAAATATCTCAAGTAACATCAGGCAAGGTTCAACTCTAGCAAGGAACAGTACTGCTGAGCACACTTTGCTAATAAGCTATTTTGTAGTAAAGAGTTGAAGAGACCATTGAAGAACAAGGTTGCTCGTAAGAGTTTGGTGGGCAAAGTCTGATAATTTCAAGAAGATTGAAGTCTACCCGGTGAGTATTTTACTTGGTAAAATACTCTTTAAGTAAAGTCTACCCGAAAACTGATCCCAATCACACTTCTATGTTACCAAGTACTGAAGGAAGGCAGAGCACACAGTCTACTCAGAAAGTCTTACTGCTACAAAGCCTACCGGAAGACTTGTTCTACACTTTGAATAATTTGGAATATGTAATTTGAATATGTTTTAGCATTTAGGGTTTCTAGAAGGAATGACAACTGTAAAGGGGGTATCAGGCCTATAAAAGGAATAATTTAGGGCACGCCTCCTAACGGACAAACTCATTAATTCAGAGAGAATATTTGTGAGTGCGACGGCTGTCCTAGGAATCGTACGGATAAACTTTCCCTTCAAGAAACCCTAAATCGATTATCATTTGTATGATGAACATTATATGAATGGAAATATTTTGAGTGAATCTTGTGTTTGTTAGTTACATTTGATTATTGTTTAGTAACTACCCTTTTTGTTATTGATTCCGCCTTTAACAAACGGTTATCTTTCTGAATATAGCAACCCATCATTAACTCCCTTGTCAACACATTTATTTGTGTGAATTATGACTTGATTTGTGTAAGATCTACCTGAAATCGGGGACCTGACAAGTGGTATCAGAGCTTGTTATTGCTCTTTTAGTAAGATATTTGTTGCTGATTGAAGATTTGAAGAAAGATGACGTAAGCAAACCACTGTCCATTGAAAAGTGACATCAGCAGCCCTGTTCTTCATTTTTCTTCCAGATCTACAATCTATTGGTTTTTTCTCTTCCTTAATTCAATTAAAGCTTGAATCTTTATATCTAAATCTTGTTCTAACTGCATCAGACACATCAGATCTGAACAACCGGTTCTCAGAACTGATTGCTTTTAAAACTCTGTTTTTACAAAGAAACTGATTTTGATTTTTTCAAAATGTCTGGTTACGAAGAACAAGAAGTGTCTACTAACAAGATTCCTAGACTGTATGGACAGGAAAATTTCACAAAATGGAAGGTCTTGTTTGAAGCAGCCGTTTGCTATAATGATGGTTGATATGTGGAAGTCAATCAAGGAAGGTCCACAAGGTACTGATGAGGATGATGCTAATCCAGCTGCAACTTCAGCTGTGCGTGAGAGAATGAGGAAAGTAGATGACAATGCCTTAGCAATGATAAAGCTAGGTCTGTCGTGAGAAATATTGACCAAGTTTGCACATCATGTCACCGTAAAGGCTATGTATGATGCAATCCTTGAAATGTTTGAGGGGAATACTGAGTTGAAGAACATCAAAAAGCAAAGGCTGAGGCAACAGTTGGAGAGGTTTATATACAAAGAAGGAGAGAGATTGAAGTTAATTCTAGAAAGATTTCTAGCAATTATGAGTGAGTTGAAAACCACTGACTATGTCATGAATGATTATGACTTGAATACCAAGCTTCTAAACTCAATGCCTAGGGAATGGTACATTGCCTGTAAGTTCATCCTTCAAAAGCCCAATTTCAATGACTTGAAAGTGGATGATGTAGTATGCTTCCTTCAGGCTACAGAGATAGAAATGATTGAGAATGAGATGATCAAAGAGGAGAAGCCCTGTTTCCAGGTCACTAATGCTCTTATTGCACCCATGAGCAACTTGTCAACCAAAAACCAACAACAGATTCCCATTATTGAAGAACCAGTTGAGCATGGTGTTGACACACCAAAGTCTTTTGTTGGTAATAGCACAAGTCACCATGGGAACTATCAAAGGTTCAATGTCCAGTTGATAGATGATACTGATTCTGCCTCTATGGAAAGTGGGCATGTTCCTTACACTAGTGGTTGTAATGGTCAAGGAAGTGAAACACAACCTTTGTTCTCAATGTTTACAGATTCATATAATGCATTTGTTGCAAAGAATCTGATTCACACAAGTGTGGTCCAGGATGACCTTGAGCAGATAGATGCTGATGATTTGGAGGACATGGATTTGAAATGGCAAGCAACCATGTTGGCTCTTAGAAGCAAAAGGTTATACAATAGGACTGGTAGATCACTTCTATAAGGGCCTAATGAAAGAATTGGTTTTGACAAGTCAAAAGCCATTTGCTATAACTGCCAACAGCCAGGCCATTATGCAAGAGAGTGTAATATGCCAAGAAACTATCAAATGAATCAGTTCCAAAATCAACCAAGAAACCAGCAGCATCAATATCAACAGAACCAGATGAGAACCAACAATCCCAATAACAACAACTTCAACAATAACAACAACTATAATCCCAACTTCAACAACTTCCAGCCTCAAATGAACAATCACTATCAAGTTGTTCCACAGAAACAAGGTTATCAAAGAAATAAAAACCAAAAAATTCAAAATACTCCAAATAACTCAGTCCCAACCGATCAAAACCAACCCAGAAATCAAGGAAATGTGGCTGTAACAACACAGCATAAAGATAATTTTGACTGGAGCAATCATGAAGAAGACATTGCTGATGACATCAAAAGGGCAAATGTGGCATTTATGGCCTTGATTGAGAAAGAAGCTGGATCATCATCTCAGGTACACTCTGCTCCTACTATTGATTTAAATGAAATTATCAATGAGTTAAAAGTAAAAGTAGGCAAGCTGGAAAGTTAGTATTTTAAGAAACAAAGTATTATCAACGCATATGAGGCAAGTGAGCTGCTAAGTGAAGAAATAATGAAAAGTTTGGAAGAAGATTGTGTGATCAGTTATATAGCTCAGAAAAGGTTTACAACTGAAATTGAAGGATTGAAGAAAATGGTTTTTGAAGAAAAAGTGCAGAACACAAAACTGCAAGTTGAGAATGAATTCTTGAAGAACTTGGTCTCCAGTGGAAACATCTGTGGTATTCTAAACCAAGTGAAGAAAGAAGACAAATACAAGGCAGTGCCACCACCATTCAACAACAACTTTATGCCAAAAGTTGATAAAGAGAAAAGTAATGCATATCTACAACAATTTAAAGATGTGTTTCAAGACAAAGAAGAGTTTGTGGATTTGTATAAGAATGTTGAGGTGAATGAAGAAGGAGAATTTGTTGTAAAGAATGATATGAAAGAAGACAAGTCAATTGGAGTTCAAGTCTCTGAAGATGACTTTGAATCTGATGATTTGAATCAATTTGATTTAAGTGATCTGAGTGATCAAATTACTGATGAAGAGATTAAAGCTGCAGAAAGAGGAAGAAGGTATAAGAAACCTGATTCAATTGAGAAATTGCCACAACTTCCACCAGTGACACCCGAGATGAAGAAAAGGAATGAAAGAATTATAAGAGAACATGTATCCTTTGATATATGTGAAAGAAAGAAGGTAAACTACAATGAAGTCAAGCCACCTAGTATTGATGTATTGGAGAGGATATGTAAAGATAAAAAGAAAAGAGCAATTGAAGAAGTTAAATTGAGAACTTTATCCCAGTTTACCCTGTTTTCTCTAGTCATGAGGTGTTTGACATTGGAGAAGTGGAAACTATGGAAGAATATGATAAGAGGCAATCAAGACACAGAGAGAGCCAAGATGAAGAACCATTGAATATGCAAACAAATTGTGTTTGTTAAGAGCAAGACTAAAAGACAAGACATCAAGGTTGAGGAGTTTATTCCTTTCTCAATCAATTTTGATAGTCTAAAAAACCAGAAGACAATTGGTGTCAAAGAACCTAGACCAAGTGAAAGGTTCAGAAAGGGAAATGATCATGAAAAATACAAAGAAAAGGTTTGGTACAAGAAATGTGATGAGTATGGACATCACATAGATTCTTGTAATGATAGACTCAAATTCAAGCCTTTTCATGTCCCAGATAAACAATGTATGGACAAGACTTTGTTATGTACAAGAAAAAGTATGACACATACCTAGGAAAAGGAAAGGTATATGAGAAGGAGACAGTGAATGAAGATAAACTGAACCCATCAGGTAAAAGCCAAGAAACATGTGGTTGAACCAGCTACAAGGAGTAGATCTCCTATAAAGCATGAGAAAGTTGTCAAGAAGAATTTTCAGCCCTTGAGAATCATTCCTAAAAGGGATACATAATCAGTCAAATCTGATACTTCTCAAGGATCACCACACAGTGAGAAGACAAAAATCAGAGGTGTCTTTCCTAGAAAGAAATCAACTGAACTTACTGGTGATGAGAAGTTTCTAATGAAACATGGTTATGAACCTGAAGGATTCCTTTGGAAACCTAAGGTTGATGCTAAGGTAGAGACAGTTGCTGATGTAAGAGATTACTCAGAAAAGAAAGACTATGTGATAAAAGAGTATGATACTGCATCAGTAGAATGCCAGAGCTCAACGTCATTTGTTAAAACCCCAAGAGAGTGTGGTTATGAAACAGACAATTCAGACAATATAGAAGTCGCTCATGAAGATCCTGAACCATCAACACTCACTTCCCAAGCTGCCACTGAAATTATAGTTGATGAGTTGCAAGCTGAAATGGCTTGCACTTCATCATTCAACTGATTAAATTCTTTCTTATGTGCAGGAACAGTCCACTACTTTGAATGACATATGGTACATGGATAATGGTTGTTCTAGGCACATGACCTGTGACAGGAGGTCATTTGTCAATTATGAAGAATAATTTGAAGGTCCTGTAGCTTTTAGGAGTGATGAAAATGGTGGACAGATTGTTGGAAAAGGAATTTTAACAAATGGAAAAGTTTCATTTGATAATGTGTTTCATGTAGAATGTCTACAGTACAATCTGCTAAGCATATCACAAATGTGTGATAAGGGTTACAAAGTTGGGTTTGATGATTCACATTGTTTCATCCTAAAACCTGAATTTGTTATCCCACCTGAAATGATTATGATGATGGCCCCAAGAAATGGTAATCTATATGAGTTAAACATGAAAGAAGCTGTTTCAAGGGGAGGTGCATGTTTTGTCATCTCTTGTCCTTACAACCTCATTAACTACTTTTTCAGTCACATTCTCACTTATATTCTCTACAATCATTTCATAATTTTTCACATCTTCATCATTCATTTCATTCACGTCAACATTATATTATTGAACAACATCATCTGACACATCAACCTCATATCCTTGATTATCTTCCTCATCATTCCTTTCTTACTCATCCTCCTCACTGCCATATAATTCTTCCAAAAATTTCAACATATTATCAACATCAGCACTAGAAACAGGTAAATTCTCCATCTGTTTTGGTGCATCTGAGGTCCTCTCAACCTCAGCCACCAGGGCTTGAATTTTTTGTAAAGCCTACTCTAGTTGATATTCTAGATCAGTTTTTCTTGCTTTCAAGGCCTCATTCTCCTCCTCAAATCACAGTTTTCTATTAAAACCTTCATGTGTGTATCAAGAAGTCTCATTCTTGCATCAAGGGATGGGGAGTTTATTTGTGAAAAAGGAAATGGATCTGGTACTTGAGAGGTTGAGTTTCATGAGTCGGGCTTTCAATGATATATTTGCATGTGCTTGGCAAAGGATTTCTGGTTACAATGGTAGGTGTATGAGTATGTATGATTATGAAAGAGGGTATATGTTGTTGGTCAACTGTTAGGGAATTTGTTGTTGAGTGGTAAGGTGTGTTAGGTTGGTTTATAGGGTGGGACGGAATGTATTCTGGTATATAAGGTTTAGGGTACGTTTGGGTTTGTGTTTGCGTATAGGATTGAGTTTGGGTTTCAGTTTCAAAGGTTTGGGTTTATGGTTCAAAGTTTTGGGATTATGGTGAAGTAGATGGTGATGGAATGTATGGTTCCTATGTTTGGTCATGGTGAGGTGGAGAAGGTACATATGGCTCATAGGTATGGTCTTGGGTTGGTGATTGTGTTTGTGGTGATGTAGGTGGTGTTAAAACAATGTTGTCCAAGGTCAAATCACCTTGAGTTTCATTATTGTCTGTATCCCCAAGAACTTGTGCTACAATGTCATTCACAACTACATTCACATTATCAATCTCCTCCTCTCTCTCAGCATCATCACTCCCATTTATCTCTTCATCACTATTCATCCTTGGTGACTCATATACCTCCATAATCTCCACTTCATTGTCAACTAACCATGGTAGAATGCCATATTCTACCTCGGGGTTAAAACGGCTAGTTGGACCTAGTCTGTTGATTCTTCTAAATACATGTGTAATTCCAGATGTTGGAAGATCTGGACTCAGAATATTAAAGATAATCTGAAGGAATCTTGGGTACATAAGAAATTTATCCTTCTTCAAAGATCATTCTTGAAAATCTAAACGACCCATCATAAACAACAAAAACAGTGGCTGTAGGTATTTCCCTGCTCATTAGGGTCCAAGTACCCCTTCGTGGTGTAAATCCTTGAATTATGTGATTAATAAGAAAACAGTATAACACCGGGAACATACCCTTTTGGAAAAGGCCTTCGTTCACATTCCCTTGATACCCCCATTGTTTCTTGGAAGATTCTCAACAATCACTGGGTAGAGTATAACAATTGTACTTCACGATCACCTTAATGTTGAAGGCTTGCCCTTATTAGATTCTTAGTTATTTCAACCTCACGCCTTGCCACGGTGGCCTCAATTCGGCGCCCAACTATATCGTCTTCTAATTATGTTGATCTCTAGAAATCAAGATGGTTTTTGTAATCACCGGGCTTTTGATTAGAGCAAACCGAATATTTGAGTGTACTAGACATTGTAGCATTAGCTCCACTGGCCTATTCTCCTTAGTATTATGGAGAAAGGCGCACATATTATGCTTTAAATCAAAGGGATACACCATGTTTCTGTTATTCGACAAATTAATAACCTACAAAGAAAACAAAGATGTTAGTAAGCATAATATAGAAACCCTAAACTCATACAATGAGTGTCGGAAATCATTCAATTGAAGCTTACCAAGTCAAAATTAGAAGGATGAAAAATTATGGGTAGAAATTTTGAGCAACGGTCGGGTATCTAGGTTTCGAGCAATCAGATAATAATTCTAGAGGGAGAGAGAGGGAAAAGATGAAGTGAAACTTTTCTAAGTCCCTCTTTTATAGTGTACCTTTGTGCATTTGAAAGTGGGGTTTAAATGATTTTTGTCCTTTAGTACATGAATGCTGCCGAAAACCCAGATTTCAATTATTGAGCACAAGCTTGCTCGATAAATTGTATTTTCAAAAGTTTGCCCCTAACCAGCGTTTACTCGTGTTTTTAAATTATCCTAAATAAGCTAAGTAAATAAAATGAAAGAAACTTACTTGAATATACAAGATTTATCGAGAAATTAATCACAAGTTTAAATAATCAAGAATATTTGGTCAAATAGGAAACTTTGCTCAAGATCAGTAAAGATCCCAAAATTATAACTTAGCAATGTTTCTAAATGTCAACTTTACTCGAAAACCTTATCATCACACAATTTACTCGATTCTAGTTAGAAAAAACAAAGAGTTAACATTTTCCAAAGATATACATTCAAGTATACTCGAAAACAAAGTTTGCTCGACAATACTTCAAAAATACAAAGTTTGCTTTAGAAGACTTGATCTATTGGTTTAGTATGCAGTGCTCAACACATAAAGTGTAATCTTGGAGTAAATTTTGCTCGAAATCACTTGAAATATGCAAGTATGCTTGGACAGACACTTGAACTATTATTTTAATATACAATTGTGCTTTAAGCATGAAGTTTGCTCGATAAACAAAGTTTACTCGAAAACACTTGCAATTTTAGAGAGATTATTCTGACATATTCAACACATAAGTAAATCAATATTTTTAACAAGTATGCTTTGCACAGTTACCATGTTTACTCGATAGAGCTAAACATTAAGTAAATAGTCAAGTTTACTCGAAAAATATTCATTTTGAACAAATTCTATCCAAAGTCTTAAAGTATGCTTGAAATGAGTAAATTTCAACTAAAACACCCAAGTTTACTCAAAAAACTTATTCAATCATATTTAGACACATTTATTTCACACATTCGTCTAGTGTGCTTGAATGATATGACCTTCTAAACAACCAAGTTTACTCAAAAGTGCATAAACATAAAAGTTTACACGAAAATGTATGTTCAGACATATTCATACCAAAGAAGTATCAAGTGTGCTCGAATGAGTTAAACATCAAATAAAAACAGCTAAGTTTACTTGAAAGATTAAAACATTAAAGTTTACTCGAAATTACATATGAGGACATACTCAAAGTGAAAATGTAACACTTTTGACTTAAACTTTTCATCAAACAGTTTTCTCATTAAATTTCAAATTTTAAGAGCAAATGGTGCATAATGAGATCAAATTTTAGTTTAATCATTTTAATTCTTTTTCTCTTTTATGAAAAGATCTCAACATGAGATCATATTGATTAAGTCATCTTTCAATACTTCATTCGCAGCATTATTATGACAAATTAGGCAGGTTAATAGCTCGTATTAACTTAGCATGAATTTCATTACTTTGGTGATATGCTTAAAGTTCATTTAGTTGCATAATACATAAATGGATAACACTTATTGCACTATGATGTTCCATATCTCTTCTCAAGGTTTAATTGGCTTTCTCCAGATCACCCAAATTTAACTTCAACCCCCCCCCCCCCCACTGGTATTTGGTCAAAATATTTTATGACAAAACATTTAAACTTTGTTAAAACGTTTTTCTTTTAACAAAACATTTCAAACATTTGAGGTTGAAAGTTGGAATTACATGCCACGCAGTTCGGACTACAAGCCTTTCATTCAAGGTGTTTAAGGACTTATAATGATGCCCCACCTCTATAGTTGTAGTTTGAACCCTCATGTTTGTTTTCTTTTAAAACATTTAAACATCTATAAAAAAAAAAAAATTGTGCTAGGAATGTACTCGGAGTATACTTTGTGCTTGGAAAAGTGCTCCCAAGCACATTGTGTGCTAGGAAACAGAGTTTGTGAAACATTTCAAAGTTTTGAAAAAACTTTTGAGATTTTTGGTACCATTGACCATTTGACCAAGCTGTTCTCTACGGAAGATATACCACGGGTATTTTGGTAATTTTTCTCCAATCATCAACAAGCTTATGGAATTCAAACCTTATCCAATTTCACGACTTCATCAAAAGCTTTACAAGAACAAGTGTTGACCAAGCTTAAGGATTTAATCATTTTTAGTGTCAACCAACTTTTGAATATGTTTATCTGAGATTTTTACAATCTTGATGAGGATGATCAAGATTGTTTCACCCACACTTGATTTGAAGACAAATTTATTAAAGATAATTGCAACGAAATTGGGGGAGTAAAAATCTTTGAATTTCATTGCAAATGGCTAGCTTCAAATCAAGTAAAAGACTCAAGTTAAGGAAAAGTTGATCAAGATTAATAATACAAGGTTTTTCTAAGATGTTTCATCGTTTGTAACTTTTCAGATTTCTTAGTACGGATGAGAAGATAGAGTCATCACGAGTAACAAGTTGAAGGATGATCTGTAGAGTTCAACCTCCTATGAAATAGTCACTTGAACAGTCAAGAACGGGTTACGATTGACTTGAATTCTATTTTAATTCAGGGAATGGTTTGAAGATGATTTACAAGGGAAGGCACAAATTTGAAGAATTAAAGATTATTTGATGATCACATTGAGTTTATTTCTTTTTGTGATAACCTTGTTACTTGAAGTTGATCTTCGAAGTTCAAAGCCTCGTTCATATGCCCTTACAACTATATCCAAAAGTGATATAAGAGTGATGATTTGAAATGGACAATGGGAGAAGCTTAACGTGAGGTGGAGAATTTCAATGAAAGACAACGAGTTATGAGGTGATCATGGAAGAAATTCGATGGCATCGGTCTAAGGGGGAGATTGTTGGGACTTATATTTTAGACTGACGCATCGACTTGATCTTTGGGTGAAAAATATATTATTTTGGTCTCAACCAAGGGTGTATGGCTTGAATACCAAGTCATGCTAGGCTAGTATAAATAGATGTTTTTATTCATTTGTCTAGTATGAGTGTCTGTATTGTGTATGTGTGAGATTTAGGGTTTTATCCCTTTGAGAGAGTCTCTGCCTCCAGGATGAGCTCTCCTGGTGGCGGCTGAGATATTTCTTAATTGATTGTATGTATGAATGTATGTATGAGTGTTTCATCTTAATGAGAATCATTCGGCTAATATTTCATACTACTGTTTCTATCTTGTTTGTGTTTTGATTACAATTGTTCATCCTACTTTATTGTTGATTGTTAATCAAATCAGGCTCTCTCTCAATACACCTCATCTGTCCAACTGATATCATCATTCAAGAGTGAATCTGAGTAAGATTCGATCCTAACCCTAGACCCGAGCTCCACACCGTTGATTATTAACGACTTTTATTCACGCTTCCACACCGGGGCTTGGAACTCACATTTTGGGTAATTATTAATCTTTTTGCTAACATTGTTTTTTTCATATACATAAGATGTTTCATTTTGAATGACCAAATACCAACAGGCTAGTGTATGACTGGGTAATCACTTTTCTGCCTATCATCCGGAGAGATTTTTCTTGAAACATGCATATTTCAACAATGTATCTCCACATTAAGTTTAGCATAATCATTATGTTTATATCACCTCAGTTTTTACACAACATGGAAAGCAACCATACTTATGAATGACTACACTAATAGTTCTTTCAGCCTATTAAATCCATATGATTGTTATAAATAATCAATCTACTATCATTTCCCAAAAGGTTGGATCAGTTTTCATTGAAAACTCTTTTAAGCTTCTATAAAGCTTGAACTGAATAATCTTATAATTCCTCGACACCATAAACTTGCTCAGTTTGTCAAACGTGATTTTCTTTGAAATTTGTTTTTTGAAAAATGGTTATTTGAGCACACAAGTTTAAATTCAAAGTGCAGATTTGACATATGCAATCAATAACATATTCAAGAATAACCTCAAATAAGTGGCATGTATTAACACAATCAGACTAAACATAATGTCCTAAGCACATCATCATTTCAGATCATTCATTCAAAATATAAGATAACAATAAGCATGCAGATTTAATATTTCAAAGCATGTGTAGACATCATGAACAATTACTGGAAAACATACCTAAGCATCATAAATACCTAAGTAAAACATAGTCAGTTAAGTACATATCAGTCAAATAGAAACACATAGTCAAACACATAAACATAACTTACTCACTCAAGACCTCTTTAACAGATAGTCAGTTAGCACATTAAGCACACATCATCAATCAGCCTTTATCAGAGTTGATCATGCCTAAAGCTTTTAATAAAAAGTGAAATCTTGTTTTATCTAGTGCCTTGGTGAATAAATCTGCCAAGTTGTCACTAGTGTCAACTCTTTTCATCTCTATAAAACCTTTCTCATTGCAATCTCTGATAAAATGGTGTATGATTTCAATATGCTTGGTCTTTGAGTGTTGGTATGGATTCTTAACAATGAACATAGTAGCAGTATTATTAATATAAATAGGAATGTTCGAGTAATTCAAACCATAGTCCAACAGTTGATATTGAATCCAAAGGAATGGAGTACAACAAGCAGATGCCACAATGTATTCAGCTTCAGCAGTGGAGATTGAAACAATTGTTTGCTGCTTGCATTGCCATGACCATAGTCTATCCCCCAAGAATTGACAACCACCTGATGTTGAATTTCTACCCATGTTGCAGCCATCATAATCGTTGTCTGTATTAGCAATTAGATCAAAAGCATGGTTCTTAGGATACAAAATGCCCAAATCAGGTTTTCCTTTCAGATATCTATAGATTCTCTTGACAACCATCATGTGAGAAACTTTTGGATTTTATTGGAATCTTGCACACACACATACAACAAACATAATACCCGCTCTTGAAGCAATGAGATGCATCAATGATCTAATCTTAGCTCTATATTCATGTTCATCTATATACTCCCCCTTTTCATCAACTATCATCTTCTCATGAGTGTCGATTGGAGTAGAAGTAGTCTTTATGTCTTGGCATTTGAACTTGTTCAAGATGTCTTGCACATACTTAGATTGACAAATCAGTATTCCATCCATCTTCTGTTGAACTTGCAATCCAAGTAAGAAGTTCATCTCTCCTATTGAGCTCATACCATACTTAGACTTCATAACCTCTTCAAACTCCAAACACATTTATACATTTGTAGATCCGAAGATGATATCATCAACATATACTTAAACCAGAAGCAAATCTCTTCATCTTTTCTTGTAGACGAGTGTCTTATCAATGGCTCCCCTTTGAAAG